>NW_019417729.1:42341-68132 GCF_000390285.2 Anoplophora glabripennis | reverse complement strand
CAGGTTAGATACACAGAACGAAATATCCACGGCATCCGCTATTCATCTGGAAACATAGAATATAGTGAAAGTGCGCTGAACTCTATACTACTGGGTAATTATCTGCTGAGTGCTCATATAATTTACGTGAGGGGACACCAAAAGCTGGACTATTTAAAGAAAATATTATCGCAATTGGTTCCCTCAAGCCACCAGCACTTACACAAAGTGGTAAACGTAGAAAAATTTGATAATTGGTGGAATAACCCCCCACCGCTTCTTCAAGTGGATGTCCCCAGTTGTTCGTATCATATGAACGCAAATAAAACAGTCAGATGCAGCAAGAGGAACTGTCTTTTCCGTTGGGTATACAACTTATTGCCGCAATGAAGAAAACAGTTACTTTCGACGAATCTAAAAATCAAGTGAATATGATGAAAACGTGGTCTTTTGCGTCTACTGCAGCTCGTCGAAGATAATGGGAATTTTTCGCTGTAGATAGATTTAGATTTAAGAGAAGAATTGAAACGACTTCCAAAATCCTCGAGCCGCTATTAGTTGAACATCTTAAGAAAATTCATCAATTAAAATCCGAAATATTACACTACGATAACCAGTGCAAAATGACTAGACAGTTTCAAAATATAAACATTCAAGACATGTGGGACGATGTATTTACGAATCCACATCGATTTTCCGCAACGAGGGATGGACCTACATCTACAAGAATTGTACCAATTACGTTATAATATTATATTTATTATATTTTAATATGCTTAATATATGTTTACTTGTCCTTGTTTGTTTTATTTTCCCTCTCACTCTATCTTTCAGGTATAACAAAAAAGAGTAGTTATAAGAGTTTACAAATCATTACATAGCTCATTCGTTTATAGTCACTCTGTTGCTTAACAACGATGGCCGTTTTACGTTCCAATTTTATAATTTTAACTGCAGTACTATAAAATGAGTTGTACGTACATGATATACATAACGTACACGAAATGTATGTGTGCTACAAAAATGCTAGCGAGAGTGATACCTGTCCGCATACTTTAACTCAGATGAGACATACTATAATTAATGGCGGAAAGATGAGGGTTTTTGCATCGAAAATTCCAGAAAATTCCAAATTCTATAAATTGAGAATAACTTTCCAAGACAAGTCGATTGGAGATTTCGACACCTGGAGACCGTTACCTATTTTAAACTGCTCTAGCGATTATGAAGATGTATGCGCAGGCGCACTCATCGAGCTGTCTGAGAATAATAAGAAAACGAACATGAATACAATTTCTGGCCTTCTTTACTTTATAACAGTTGCTACGATTGCGTTAGTACTGAAGAGTATCGCAAAAATCTTGCAAAAGTACTATGGCTTAGGATCAGCATAAATTAATGTAACGAAAAATGTATTTTACCATTGTGCTTCAAGATGTCGATAAGTCAAGTTGTCTTGTTGCTGCTGCTGCTAGTTTGTGTTACGATAAAGGCTCGACACACATTAAATTCCACATATCATACGAATAATGGTACGCTGCTAATAAATCATTACATAGATAATTACAAAACGCTCCGTTTACAATATGAAAATCTACAAAATAACCATCCAATATTTCGTCTTGAACATAATCACGTGGGCAATGTAAGCTCGATCAACGGATTCACCATTGATAGACCTACCAACCGAATAAACGTTAGTAGATCTAGAAGCGATAATGAAACTACTTCAGTAAGCAGATCTGTTACTGATAACCGCTCTGCTGCTGCTGCTGATGTATTAAACAGATTTAACGTTACTACCACTACTAGCGATCGAAACAATAAAAGTACTACCGACATCGACTTGGAGATATGCAAGTTAACATTATGGGACTTGGAATTGACATGTAGACGTCTAAAATATAATTGTTATGGGAGTACTACTACTACTACGGCTACTACACCGCAAACGCCCACGCTAAAAACCACATCATTAATATCTAGAAGCGAAATGAACAATTTGAAAATTTTGTTATCAAACACAACGGATGAACTTCTCAACACACGATCGGATCTAGTGGCATGTATGGCTAACGTAGATGGTTTGACATATGAAAGAAATAAATACGCTGCTGATTTTATGCGTCTAATTGCCAGTATAAACTCAACAACTCTGCCACAACCCTCCAGACTGATTGGCGTAAAGCTGAATGGTATAACACCAACAACAACAACAATCCCACCGCTTTCATTGGATAGTGTTGCTGATTGCAGAAACTTACAGTGGCAATATTCAAGTTGTTATCAAGAAACAGAGAGGTTAAAAACGCAACTTTTGTTCTGTAAATTTAATCATTAAACGTTCAACTTTATCATAGTCGAGTGTAGAGAATAAGGGGCGTAATGTCTGATAGGAAGCCGATGGAAGTAATGCCGAATTCCGTTCCTGAGGACGAATGCTGGGGATCGCCTGAAAAGGTTTGCCGAATATGTAGAAAGCGAAAACGAAACGTTATTTTTCTACCTTGCAAACACCTGGAAGTCTGCTGGATTTGTGGAATACATATAAAATTTTGTACTTTATGTTATAAAGAACTTGACGCTACTGTAGCAATTTAACTCTGTATAAATGTTGTTTAAAAATAAAATAATAATAAATATATTATCTCGTTTCTTTTCCATATACCTTTCGAGTCAGCGCACGCCTATGATTTGTACCCTTTTAGCCGACGCTAATGCTTTCTTTTCAATTTAATGCTACACGCTGTGCTTTTCTTATCAAGAGTCTGCTGCTGTTATCAGCTTCCTGTTTCAGCGCGCTAAACCTTGGCAACTTCCTGCATTCCACTAAAGCTGTTAGCGCTCGCTCGCTCGCTTATCGTTATCTCCTTCCGGCAGACCTAATTATTTTTAACGGTTTTCTGCTGATAGCGCTCGTCGCCTTATCGCTATATGTCTACAATAAAAATTAAAAACTTATAATTGAAATGAAAACGCAAAGTGATGCCCCGAATTCTCCAGCGCCGCCATGCAGGCCGCCGCCGCCATCTTATCCCCAACAACCAATCACCTTCCATGCAGACCGCCGCCATCTTATCGCTAACGACCAATCACCTTACGCGCAGACCGCAGCCATCTTGTTGTTAGCTACCACACCCCGCACGCCGCACCCCGCACCCCGCACGCCGCCCGCCGCCATCTTGCCCCGCCTCCTCCCAACAGCGACATCTACAAAATCCTGGCGGCAGAATCCCGAACTAACCCTCTGGTTATTGACCAACTCTTCAGCGACCCGCCCTCCTCCTCTTCAGCGACCCGCCTTCCTCCACGCAGACCCCCGCCATCTTATCCCCAACAACCAATCACCTTCCACGCAGACCGCCGCCATCTTGTTCCTAACGGCCTAACACCTGCCCTCAACCTCCACAGGTTACCGCCCCCATGACACTTCTTGCACGCCAACACCCACGCGACTCTTGCACAACGGCAATGACCACAAGAAGCCGCTGAACCCGCGCGCCGAACTCGATAGACTAGGGTCCACTTGCAGCACTTCCGGTGCAGAACCGGCCCAACTTATCTACTTATGATTTTGGTTTAAATGTGTAAATCATGTATTCGGTGTTCCGATGTGAACTTATTAAGATATTATGTTTACTGTATTTCTTTTTTTAAAATTTTATTTATGGCTTTGATTGAATTTATGTAATTTAATTTTAACTAGAATGCACATACCTACATACAACATTCGCAAAATGTGCTTAATTTCGCGAATCTATTTATTCGTTATTTTTATTTAAGAAAAAATTGTATAAAAAGTGATTCTAACAATCTTTAAACAGTTTTCGTCTCCTGCCGAGATTATTATATTATATTTAATTTTTCTGACACATTTTTTGTATAAAATAAACTTTGATGAAATGAAAATTAATAAAATATCAGGGAAGCGTTTAAAATGAAATTTTGAACCGAAATAAGAAAAAAATATTAAATGCCAAGACGGTGTCCACAGAAAAATTATTTGAAAAAAATTAGTTCATTTATTGCCTATTCTACTCATATCCAATATGATGGCCTTGGCACTAATCCGAAACGAACTATAGGACTGATGATCTTATGACAAAACATTGTTCCAATTCTTTCTGAGGCATCTCATGATTAAATTATATTATGTTATCTACTTACTGATATTTGCTTCTAGATTACCATTACCCTTTATTGGGACTAGGAGTAATTTACCGTCGATGCTGTAGTGGGCTTCTATACGGAGTTTTGGAAGGTCCACGTACAAAATAAAATTATGTGTATCCAAATTAACACTAAAAAATATATAAAAATTACTTTTACTACCTACTACTATTTATACTTTTAATAATGTAGGTACATATAAGTGCTCCGTGTGGAAGGGCACAAACTTTTGTAAAACATTCCTCAAGTATAATAAACAAAAAAAAATGTATCTAGAAAATTGAAATATTATTTGAAAATCCATTATATTATATTATTTGACAACCCATTTACGAACAAAATACAAATTACTCTTTCCAAATTTCGGATTTTGCCAGATTGTGGAGTGAATTGTATAATAATTGTAATATTTTTGTTTAACAATAATAACTACTTTTTTAAAAAAAAAATTATTACAAATAAATTAAGACGAACATAGTTGATATACCGAAATAATAACAGACTCAAAGTAAACATAAAAAAGACAGTTTACCTAATAACAGCACAATGTTATTAAACTAATAAATTTAAAAGAAAACAACAGAAAACCTAGAAGTTTATTTTTGACGAAGTTGAAAATAAAATTAATTAGTTAATTAACGGTAATTTTTTAATATGAAAAAGTGTAGTTTCTTTAAGAAAAAGGGTATGGTCATGTTTGCAGTCTGATAGCAGACACATCTATCCAGAAATCTATTTTGTATAAAAAACAAAATTTTCGTTGACAATTTCGTTAAAATTTCAAATGATTAATGATTATTACTACTATTCAAATATTGTCTCAAGTTATTTATTTATTTGTGTGTTAATTTTCCCTTTTTTCTTTATTTATGGAGTAATTTGCCGTAAAAGTATGGATAAAATAAAGTCTTGGGCAAGGTTTTATTTAATTATTTTTTAAATTTTCTCACAAGTGACAGACTCAATAAGCAAATAAACAAAAAATCATAATTATTCAGTTGTGAATAAGGCTGTCAGAGAGAGCCCTAATTCAATGACGTGCCAAGCGGGTCCACCGAGATATGCGTGAGCCGCTGCCTCAGGATGCTTTTCAAGTTCACGTCACGTTACTATACTGTTGTTTTGTTATCGTGCAGATGTTGCCTAATTAATTCCTATCCGTTGGTGTTTATCTGATGTATTGTAGATAATTTAATTTGTTGATTTTTAATATTACTTATATGTATATGTATGTATATATATATATCGGGCGTTTCACGTCAACGGGCACAGTGGGCTGCCCAGAATAAAAATGCATCAATATTGACGTTCGACGTGTCAAAAGCTTCGTATTTAAAAACTCTATCGAATGCCNCCCCCGCCATCTTATCCCCAACAACCAATCACCTTCCACGCAGACTGCCGCCATCTTGTTCCTAACGGCCTAACACCTGCCCTCAACCTCCACAGGTTACCGCCCCCATGGCACTTCTTGCACGCCAACACCCACGCGACTCTTGCACAACGGCAATGACCACAAGAAGCCGCTGAACCCGCGCGCCGAACTGGATGGACTAGGGTCCACTTCCCCACTTCCGGTGCAGAACCGGCCCAACTTATCTACTATCATAGAAAATTTTATTAAATTCATTCTAATAAAGGAATAAAAAATTTTGACCTTGACCAAATAGATTTAAATTTACTCCTATAACTAATTAGATAACTCTCATAGTTGCAAGAGTTAATATTTCCAGATAGTTTTAAAAATATTTTATTTACAACGTTTTTGATACGTTGAGAGAAATTATTTGCTATGGATTCATAAACCGTAGCAAAATATCTGCATTAAATAGATGCCAAACGAGTTGCCTTCTTACCACAACAAAATATGTTTTGCTAAAAAGAGCTCAGTTGCGGTAAGTAGAAAGTTTTGCTTGAAATTTTTGTTAGCTCACGCGAATCAACTCATTAACCTCAAGTGAGCAATTTACCTGCACTAAACAAATGACTTATTTCCATTTAAATCGATATTTTGTTGCCCTAAGTAAGTCAGCAACATTAACTGTAAGTGAGCTAATTCATTTGCCGCTAGTGAGTTAAAAAAATATTAAACAGGGTGTTAAATAAGTATGAGCGCGAACTTTAGGGGGAGATTTTTTGAGTGAATTTAATTTAAGAAGGTTACATTGTTATACACTTATACATATCTCTATTGTGTGTTTTCTTTTCTTTACTTTTCGCCGGGTTGTCAGTTTCACTTCGACATTTCGTTAGACAAGGAAGTGGATAAACTCTGTTTTGTGCATTCCATAATAATGGTGGGCCCTTTTTTATTCTAAAGAATGTATAAGAAGCTCCAGGTAAGTGCTCTTTATATTCGGCGTTGAGCTGAGCTCTATTGTCAGGGTCTCGTTTAGTAGTTTATTTATTGTTACTTATTTTTCTCGGGGCGCCAATAAATTTTTGAAAACGAATTTATAAATTTTTTATTACTCCACTCACGTCTAATGATTTCAATTATATAAAAGGTGTTTCGAAAAGTTGGTTTGTACCAACTTAATTTTGTAATTTAAGGAGATGAAAGTAGAGCCAAAAATATTAAAAAAAGTTCCTATAAGCATTGGTCCTCCGGAGCACCGTTACTGCGATATGGCTCTCCAAAGGGACCTTAACCTTTGAATATTTTTTAAAATAACTTATTCTGATTAAGATAATGGAATGAATATTGTAGGTAATAATCATACCATTTAAGTGTATTTAAATATCATAAGTTTCATCAAAATCGATTGTAAATAAGGATAGTTTTCAAACTACCTTTAATAGAAATTTTTCGATTTTTTTTATTTTATTCCTTTGAATTATCAAGAAAATAATATTATTTTTAATGAATTAGACTTTTTGAAGCAAAAATTTTCTACTTTATTTTCGAATTCTGCTTAATTTAGTCAGAAATAATTATTTTTTAAATAATGTATGGCTCGGAACAGTAACTTTTTTTTAACATCTTCATAAAATCGACCAGCTAATCCAAAACAGGATTCTACGCTTTAATAATTATACTTTGTCACTATTTTCCCCCTTAACTTGAAAAATATCGATCGCACGATAAAATTTGTAAGAAAAGAAGTGGTAGAAAATCGCATTTGCAACAATTTAAGTCCTTATCATTTTTTTTGTTGTAAAGTTGAAAATGGCCGAGATATTGAGCAAAAACAATTCCTTTGAAACCAAGTTCCGCAAAATCCTACGCTCACGTCTTTACCGCAAGCGTAGGACCCTAAATATTGATTATAGCGAAAAAATCAAAGAGATCAAAATTATAGAAAATATAATTCTTTCCAACTTTGTTTATGTACATTTATGTGGTAAGGTCAATAACAAACGAGATAATTCAATAATTATACTTTGTCACTATTTTCCCTCTTAACTTGAAAAATATCGATCGCATGATAAAATTTATAATGAAATCATAGGAAATCGCATTTGCAACAACTTAAGTCCTTACCATTTTTGTTTTAAAGTTGAAAATGGCCGAGATATTGAGCAAAAACGATTTTTCCTTAAATTCAAGATGGCGGCTGATGCAGGGGTGGAATTCAGTCGCGATTCTGAATTTACACATCTATTGACCCCCCCTAAAGGTTAGAACAATAAAATTGTGGTCCCTAATTTTTTCCCGGTTAAATGACAACCCGACTGGACTATAAGTACTCGGGATAGCTACAGTGAAGAAAGTTTAGTTCCAGGTGTCTGCTATATTTCTCTTACTTTACGATCAAAGGCAGTTCTTTAAGTGTAGTGCTATTTTGCTTTTAAAATGAACGGACTTATCAGTGTAGGTCACAAAAAGATAGTAAGACTCTTTTTTTACTGATTGGAATTGTATCAATTTTGTCGGCGTTAAAAATGAATACAAACTGGAAATATATTGACTAGATTTATTTTATATTACTAAGGCCTACAGAAATTGAAACAATCTTAAGTAAAATAGCTTCTAATTACAATTATTATAAACAAATAATATACAGAGATTCAGAAATAATCTACATCCTGTATGAAAGACTAGATAAACTTGGTTATAGCAATTATTTATTTCGAAATTACAGATTCATTAACTTTCAGTATAAAAGAAAAGTATACTTACCTACACGATGTTTTCGCTGCTGGAAATAAATACAAAATTAGAACAGTCAAATAGCGGTAATCAAGACACAAACTCAGTACGGGAAATAAATACAGTATTAGACGTTAGGTTTATTGTTACAATACTCAACTCAAAACGGTACGTCATAAACAATTATGCGGTTTTAATTTCGGTCAGTTAGAAAGGAAGAGTTAGCAAATCACAGTAATTAATTATCAACGAATATGCCGGTTCCAAATGGCTCTGAAACAAAGAAAAATAATTACGGGCTACTCTAATTCTACAAATAAATTTCGTCGGCGGTTTCTAGCAAAGTAACGGAAATTAAGCGGAGTTAATACCAGCCAAAGAGAAAGCGAAGCAAGCAATACATAAATGGCATAAACAAGCAAATGAGAATAGTTTGATTGACAGGAGGTGCACGTTAGGACGCGCGGTCTTTGACAGATTTCTCCTGAAAACGGTGTTATTTATAGCCAACTTCCTGGGTCTATCCGTCGGTACGGCCGGCACTTAACGTCTTCCGCTGGCGATGTTATTCATAGTCAACCAGCAGTTCTAGTCAAGGTACCCAACTATGTTCGTTAAAACGAAGGCGATGTTATTCACAGTCAACCCGCCGCGCCGCCTGACAACGCCGCCGCCGCACCGTCCAGCACTTTACACGGCATCCTAGGTAAGCGGCGACAAACGGCTGGTGCGGCCGGTGCGACCGGAACGGCCGAAGCAGTGATTTTCAAAATTTTGAGCATCATAGGTTCTGTCCTACGTACCAGGTACCGCCCGGCACAAGCGGCTCGTGCGGTTTTCATGCGAACGACGCGATCAAATTATTTGATAATTCCGTCTCTGCCGCTTCAGTTTAAATTTTTTTTAAATCTTAAAAATTATATGAGTTTTTCATCATGTCTGACACTTTTATTGAACTTTTAATTAGCAGTATGAAAAATTTCATTGCACTGTGGGATATGAAGCACAAAGATTATCATAATCGACATATACTCCACAGAGAATGGATCTGCATTCTTAACAGAAATAGGGTTTGACAATTAGTCTCGGAATATTGCATTTCTGGGCTGATTACGTCTACAATGTAGTCGAATGTTCGGGAAACATTCTGGCATATCCTGGAAATAGTTCTGGTCCTTTCGGACAATTTCGTAATTTTTCATATAAATAATTAAATTTTTCTAAAAATACCTACTATGCTTGTCATGCGTCTTTTATTATTTGTTTTTTTACGAATTATTATACTGTTTAAATGGATGTTCTCAGTTAACAGAACGATACGTTTCCTCGTCCACGAAATCTTGACAACTGCAACACTATCATAATTGCCAAGCTACCGCGCGTTGAAAGTGCACGTAGGACAGTCTGATTGCATTTACCGTTAGCACCGCGTCGACCACTTCAATCGCGTCGAACGTGCCGGCCGCCCCGGCTGTTTGTCGCCGCTCACACAGGACGCCGTGTTACAGTTCAAATCTCGGCAGGACTTATGCCAATACAGGATAGGTAGAACTAGGAAAATACAATTTGCTTACTTCTTACGGGTCACTGCTCCTGACGGCTAACTCCTTCGGTTCGGATGGCGGTCTCAGGTAACAATTTTAGGTCCTCAGGGTGGTGCTAAAGATCTTCGTTCTGGCAACGAACTAAGGATTTTCGTCCAGGAAAATTGGTTTTATCGCCTCGAAGCGGACGGTTTTAATCTGCGCGCGGATAATTGCTCCTAACCAATTAAGCTAATTAAGGAAAATAAATAGCAAAAGCCTTGCATAAAACTGGAAATTAAAACTGGTTCATTATGTTGACGATGTACTTTTATTGCAACATAGGTAATATATTTTAAATTCTTGCTGATATAATTGAATTTGAAAAGGATGAGGCCTCAAAATAATGTTATGTTTATTTTTCTGCTAATACAAAAATCTTGTTTTTTTTTGTCAATAATTTTCCTTGGCTACCACAGACCCTAGCTGAGCCGATCTAATAAAAATAAATAAATTTTATATACAAAGATAAGTAATAAGACCATCACTACAGCTACTCCCCTTTCAAAAGAAAAATATATCAATTTAAAAAGAATGTAACCTTTTTCTTTTGATAATTGCTACATGACGTGTTTTATAAATTTTTTGCCAACATAAATGCATGTTTGACTCCATGATACTATTACTAGATAATAGTATCATGGTTTGACTCTATCTAAGCTGACCATCATTTCTTTATTTTCTTTGAAAATAACTAATGTTTTGTCGAATCTCTTAATCATCCTGTAAGGACCTTCATACTTAGGTAATAAACAAGATTTAAGTTTTCCGGACCTTAAAAATATGTATTTACAGGTTAACAAGTCTGTGGAAATAAAAGGTTTATTATTTGAATGATGATGAGTCTCAGTAGGTTTAATATTAGCGAAAGCCTCTCGTAAACCAGTGAGTTCAGGATAAGTGTCAATGTTCTGCTGTGAATTGATACAGAATTCATCTGGTAGTCTTAAAGGTTGATCATAAAATCATAAACTAGTTCTGCTGAAGAGCAGTCTAGATCAGTTTTAATAGATGCTCTTATTCCTATAAGTAGTTCTTTGACCCAATAATTGGTTTCGCATTTTGCTATCAGAACAGCTTGAAATGTTCTATGGAATCTTTCTACTAGTCCATTACTTTGCGGATAGTAAGTAGTGGTATGAATCCGATGAGAACCTAAATATCTTGTAAACTTTTGAAAAAGTTTTGACTCAAAAACTGATCCTTGATCTGTTGTTATAGTATTGTGTATACCAAAACAACAAAAATATTCATTAAATAATTTTTTTACTATAGTTTCTGTATTAACATTAGACAGAGGATAAGCTTCAGGCCATCTATACCTCCCGGTCGAAATGATAGAGAGTGACTCAGACATAATATAAAAATACTATTATCATAACGCGTATAAAATATAAAATTATTTTTATAACGGTTCAATATTATTTGTCTTTGTGCCGCTCTCTACGCACATCGATAGAATCTATAATCGTCTATAGACTGAATTACACTGAATGTCGATCTATATTCTATCTCTGTCTTTTGCACTTGGTAGGAAATAATAGAGAAATGTTTTTTTAGTGGGTGTAACCGAACTTGATTTACCCGTCCTTTTAGAAACGCCATAGCATAAGCATAGGCGAGGGGTCTAATTCCGTGGCTATAATAAATTTATAAATTTAAAAAACACAACCGGGACGTTTTAAAAGGTTGTAATAATTAAAATGGATTAAAATACCGGTTGTAGCAAACTGTCAAAAATATTAGATGTTATGTTTTATTATCTTTTTTCCATATTTTCTGTATCTTGTTGCCTTTTACGCAGATACGCCAATGGATTTACGTTCCCTGCACGCTTCATCCCCTTTACTAGTCCAAATGCTAGCGATGAGTCACTCTCTACAATTTCGACCGCGGAGTATAGTTTTCAACCACTGTCAAAATATAACGATAATTTTGTGATGTTGTTAATGGGCCTATAATATTAATATGAATGTGTTAAAAACGACCCTTCGGTATATTAATAGAGCTAATTGGAGATTTAGTATGTCTTGTAATTTTAGCTTTTTGACAATCTATGCAAGCTTTCGTCCATAGAGTGATCTCTGCATTCATTTTTAGCCAAAAATATCTTGAATTTATTATTTTTTTTGTTGCACGTATTCCCGAATGAGAAATTCCATGAAGTTTATTAAATATTTTAATTCTGAGTAAAGAAGAAACTTCCCACCAAATTCTTTCTTCAGAGAAAGGTATATTTTCTTGTTTCAATAAATATTTACAATTTTTGTTACTCTGGTTTTTTTTATAAAAAATAAGATCTGGATCATTCTGTTGATCTTGTCTTAGTAGTTCTAAATCAATAGTTTTGTGAGAATCTAAACTACTTAGCTCTTCTTCATCTGTACGTGATAAACAATCAGCTACTACATTAGTTTTACCTTGTATGTGTCTAATATCTGAAGTAAATTGTGCAGTGACTCAAGATGTCTTATTTGTCGTGGGCTTTTTTGTGATTTTGAACTTAATGTATTTGTTAATGGTTTGTGGTCTGTGTAAATGGTAAGTTCGTGACCTTCCACTGCATATCTAAAATGTTAAATGGCTAGAAAAACTGCTAAGAGTTCGCGATCAAAAGTAGAATATCGTGTTTGTGTGGGCGTTAATTTTTTTGAGAAATACCTGATTGGTATCCACTTTCCATCATGTAATTATTCTAACTGCATCTATACCCGTATTCGATGCATCTATAGTTAAAGACAACTTTCCATTGCTGATTAGATGTGATAAAATAGTTGCATTTGCTAACAGTGCTTTTGCAGCTTGAAAACTATTCTCACATTCTTCTAGCCAATCATTTATGGATTTTTGCCTATTATTTTGTAATGTAATAATTTGTGTAATGATATAAGAATTTGAGCAATGTTTGGTATGAATCTGTCATAAAAGTTGTCCTTTATAATTCTTTAAGTTTTTTTGGACGAGGAAAATCTCGAAATCACGCATCATCATTAAAGGGCGTTAAATAAAAAAAAGAGACATAAAATTTAGTTATGAATTACTCATAATTGTTGTCATTATCTAAACAAAATTGACATTGTATATGTAAAATTGTTCATAATTTTTAAATTTTTTATAATGTTCCAGTTTTTTCTCCCTACCCGTTTAAGATTAATACTTAGTAGACTTATTTAATAATAATAATAATAATAATAATAATAATAATAATAAATTGCCTTTATTGAATCCTCATATGTCAATACATAAATTGAGCATCATATAAAGAAAAGTGAATATGAGGAAGGGGGCGAAGTGTCAGCCGAGACTGCTTTTCAACTTAACCCCCCGAGAGAAAACAACATATGTATAAATAACATATACAGTTATCACATCCGAATCTAATCATTTCAATAAATAAATGTACAAAATGGAATCATAGAACAAATGTACGGAAACAATTAAAGTAAAATGTAGATAACAACTAAATACAAAAACAAACTATAAAAAAGTTAAAAAAAAAAAGAGAAAAAAGTTAAATTATGCGATATAATAATAAGAGCGACGAAAAACTGGTCAATCACTGGTACGAGTCCCATGCGAGAAATAATGCTTTAATTTTTTCTTGAAATTCAGTATTGAATGGTTTTTAAATTCTACAGGTAAAGCATTATAATTCTTGCAAGCCTGATAGACAAAGCTTCTAGTGTATAAAGCAGTGGCGTGATGAGGAATTTCTAAGAGACGCGAGTAGCGAGATTTAAATGATGAAGATTCTTTGTGGAGCCTTTGCAATTTCCTGTGCAGATATTCAGGAGTACTACTGACCAATATCTTGTGAGTAAGACTTAATAGATGCAATCTCCGAGTGTTTACAAGGTTAAGATAACCGTTATTTTGAATTAAGTCGCTCACACCTCGTTCGAATTTTCTGACACCGTACGCAAACCTAAAGCAACTGTTCTGAATTCTCTGTAATCGTATTATATCAGTACTTAGTAGGGCTGGCCCATAAACACAATCACAGTACGACAATCTTGAAAAAATTAGAGAAACACATATGTTAATTTTTAACTTCGCGCTCATTATACTTCTATGAGAATAACGTTGCTTTGACGTAAGATAAGATTTTAATACTAATTCAGTCACTTTGGAAATAGTAGGTAAAATGTTTATCGGTCGAAAATGCCTTAGTTCAGATGGATTAGATAATTTAGGTAAAGGAAGAACATTAGCATTTTTCCAAGCACGAGGAAAAGTAGATGTCAGAATTGATGTATTAATAATGAAGGTGATATGATTTATAAGATGAGGTACAACAAGCTTGAGCATATTTAAGGAAATATAATCCGAGTCAGTGGAATGACTTTTGATCATACCGACACATTTGAGAACATCCTCAGGGCTAATAGTATGAAAATAAAAAGTATTGTGTGAAGGTGACGCCAAATGATATTTTTCTAGAAGCTTATTCTGCTCAGGTGAAGGCAATAAATGAAATACCGTTAAATAATTTATTGAAAGCATTAGAATCCTTCATGTTATCAGGAATGTCAAAAGTGCAAGAATCAGAAAGAATATCAAGAGTTCTCAATGTGTTTCAAGTAGATTTACTATTTTTATTTTTTACGACATGTTCAAGATAGGCCTTCTTTTCTCCTGCGAATGGCTCCGGTAACATAATTTCTCAGTTCCTTATAATAGGTCCAATCTCTACCTAGTCGTCATTTTTTATACCGAGAATAAGCCTTGTCCCTCAACTTAATCATATCTCTAATGGTGTCTGTTAGCCATGGAGCACGTTTTCTCGTCACTCTTACAGTGCGAAGGGGAGCATGCGTACTAAAAAGCTCTTATATTGAAATTTAGGAATTCAACCATAGCATCCACGCACTACAAAGTGAATATATAGTCCCAATTTATTGATATTAAATCCCTCTGAAATAAATTTTCATTAAAATATTTGAAATCTCTGTATGTGACAAATTTTGCCGTATTTTTACATTTAGCATAGGACATATAACACGAGATTAAAGAATGATCAGAGATACCAAGAGAATGAGTAACATTAACTGAATTTATAAATTCCGCATCAGAAGTAACTAAAATGTCAAGTAATGTTTCCGAATTCGATGTAACACGCGTAGGCTCATTGACTAATTGAATTAAACTGTAAGATTCTAAGAAATTGAGAAAATGAACCATACCGGGTGGATCAGGGACCATCAAATCAATATTTAGGTCACCCGCTAGAACAGTATAGTCTGAAAGATGCATAATCTGCGACATGGCTTCGTCTAACAAATTAAATGCGTCAGAGACACTTACTTTAGGAGGTCGGTAAAAAACTCCAAAATTACCACACTTACCTGAATACCGGACAGAGATCCACAATTGCTCCAGACTCGGTGAAATATCTGAAAAAATGATTTTATACGAAATATTTTTTTTATGAAAAACCCAACCTCTGCCTCTGCTTGGTCTATCTTCTCTGACAAGATCATAATTTGGAATACTAATTTGAGCAAAATTTTCATAAATATTTAACCAGGTTTCCGTCATAGCAAAAATATCCACATCCTCCCCGATAATATAGTTTTGCAAACTATCAAAATGAGTAAAAATTGATTGTACATTAAGGTGAGCAAAACTGAATGATTTTACCATACTGAACAAGTTTTAATAGTAAATGTATACAAATAAAAGTAATAAAAAAATAAAAAAGAAAAAAGAGAACAAAAAGTGACTAACAGGCGTTGAGTACTCGGGAGTCCCATTACTACTGCACTAACTTTTCCAGGTCTTCCATGTTATGTATCACATTTATTACATCATTTTTCTTTATATGGATCTGGCCATGAAAACTCCATGCATTGGTTTTACCAAATTTCTCCTTAGCTAGAATGAGTATCATATTTAGTTTTGGTTAAATCTTCCGACAAAAATATTTTTGAATCTTTCAGCACCTTTCTATTACGAATAAGCGGAGCTGTAATACGCAGAATAAAACTTGACATATATTGCTCTGGGAGTGATCCTGTTCGCATTTTTGCCAATGCGATACATTTTATGGATATTATCTGGGTTAATAAGAATATCAGGAAATTTACCAAACACATTCTCCTGTAGAGTGTTTAACAAATTTTCATTTTTATTTCTAGTTTTAGGTTCAAGAACACCATATATACGTATAGCAGACTCTTTTTGTGACTGTTCTAGCGCATCCAGTTTAATAGAAAAATTACTGTTGACAGATTGCAAGTCCTGGACCATATTCTCCAAATTGGTGCATTTCGAATTTAATTCACTTATTTGTTGTTGAAGATTTTTAGTAATAGCGTCGGCGAATTTAGTCGCAAGCATATCTACAAAATCACTATCGGCAAAACATTCCTTAATAGAGTTTTTAGTTATTTTTTGTATGTCTATTTCTTGTGCCTTGGTAAATCCTTGTAAATACTTGTAGTTGACAAGATAAAAACCAAATATAGTCAGATTTTCGGGCTACTGTATGCACTCGCACGATGCACACACTTTATACAATGCGGAGACACCAAAAACGAAACTTTTAACAAGAAAAAAACCACTTAGAATTGAAAAACAAAGGGACCGAGCAAAACAATGTCTATTTACGCAGACACATATTCTCTCTCTCCAACGTTTTCTCTTTTTACGTTTAAAATTTTATTCAGTCGATGTTCTGCAGGCTGGTCTAAATAATAATTATCTTTGGGAGCTTCAGTAATTTTATTAAACTTTTTACAAGACAAGCGTCCTCACGTAGACATACATGATACACGATCATAAACAGAGTAGTACAGTCCTTTCATCACTGAACATAGAACTACCACGGATATGGGTTACGTTCGGAAATATAGTATAAATACACAATACATATAACACTCTTTTTTTTAAATTTTCATCTTCGGAGTTAAAGTCAGATAAATAGTCATTAAATCTTTTAGGTTTTACTGTCTTTCTTTTGCCTATCACACAACTTTCGTTAGAACTGTTTCCTTCAGCCGTTACAATTTTACTATCACTACTTATATTAGTTGTTGAAGTAGTATTATCATTAAGAAAAACATCAGAATTGGTCGTTTCATCATCAACGTGTGTAACACTCTCGGTTGTACTTGGATTTTCATTATATGAAAAGTCATAGTCATAGATTAATGGTTCAACAAATTTATTCGAATGCGGAAGACTACTTTTACTTAAGAATTTTCTATTTCGTCTATACTTATTACCAAATTCATTTTCCACTATATAAGATCTATCATTAACTATACCCTTTACCTTTCCCTTTTCCCAAGTAGAGCCTTTATGAATTCATATGTCATCGCCTTTTTTAAGTTTACTTAAATCTTTTGCATTCCTATAGTAAAATAATTTTTGAGTGAATTGTTTTTTTAGTAAAATGTTTTGAATTTCTTCCTGATCAACTAATGTTGGTTTGAGAGCATTTTCTGATATTGGTATTTTTGTTTTTATCATTTTATTTAAAAATAATTGAGCAGGGGAATATCCAGCGCTCGGAATAGGTGTAGTATGGTATTCCATAAGATACAAAGATAAGTGATTTTTATCCTTCATATTCCTAAGCATTTCCTTTACTATACCTACATATCTTTCGGCTAAACCATTAGACTGGTGGTGGTATGGACTACTATAAACAATTTCAAAGTTCCAATCTTTTGCAAAATCTTTAAAATGGTGTGAATTGTAAAGATTATTATCACAATAAAATTTATCCGGTACACCAAATTGCTGAAATTTAGATTTATAAAAATTAATAAATCTGTTACTGTTTTTGTTTGAGTATGGCCAACTTCAACCCAATTAGAGTATGCATCTACTAATAAAATGTAATTAGTTCCATTGAATTAAAAAAAATCGGAGTGTATGTATTGCTACACTCATGTAGGTATCTCATGGCTTATTAATGTTTTTTTTTGGTTAGACTTTCTATATGATTGGCATACATCACATTTATTAATATAATCTATAATGTCATTTGACATTTTTTGCCAGTAAAATATTTGACGTGCATTCCAAAATGAGGTTTATGAATTAATTTTAACATTTCTAATTTTAACTTTTGAGGTACAATGATTTTTTTATTTAGAAATAGTATATTATTTGATAAATATATATCATCTTCAATTTTATAATAGTACTTTAAATCAGTAGTTAAATTTACATCTGAATTTGGCCAATAGTTTAAACAAAATTGTTTTATTTGTGACAGAGTCGAGTCAAGCCCAGTTTCTTTTTTGAAAATTTCTTTCTTTTCATTCGACATAGGAATGTTATTATATATTGCATGTATTTGATAATTTATATCAGGGTCATCTTCAACAAAGTCTTTAATGGAAGATCTAGATAAAGTGTCTGCAATAACTATATCTCTTCCTGGTATATGTCATTTTAATTTTATATTTTAATAACCGTAACAGCATTCTTTGTAAACGTATAGAAACTTTGTCAAGGTTTTTAGAAAAAATAGTTACCAGAGGTTTATGATCTGTTTGAACAATAACCTCAAATCCATAAACATAATAATGAAATTTTTCAAAAGCAAATACTATAGCTGCTAGCTCTTTTTCAATTTGCGCCCATTTCTTTTCAGATTTAGATATACATCTAGAAGCATATGCAATTGGATGATTATTTTGTAGTAAACAACAACCTAAAGCCTCACTTGACGCATCACATTGAATTATAATTGGAGTATTAGGATTGAATATCTTTAATACTGGCAGTTTTGAAATAATTGATTTTAAATGTTTTAATTCGAGATCATGTTCAGAGGTCCATATAAAAGGTGTAAATATTATTTCTAGTTAAGTTTCTTAAATTACTCGTAAGTTGTGATAAATTTGGTATAAAATTTGCGAAAAAGTTTAGTAACCCTAGAATTCTTAAAACGTCCGATTTATTCTTTGGTGTCTCTATAGCATCAATAGCCCTAATATTTTCATTATCAGGTTTAACACCTTCGCCTGAAATTAACTGCCCTAAAAATACAATACAATACACTTGGTCTAATTTGTATTGAAACTTTTTAAAATTAAATTTCACACAATTTTTTATAGCCCTATCAAATACCTCTTTTTTTCAAAATTTTTTCTTTGAAAGATTTCTGGCGCACTGCAAATTCCAAAAGGTACTCGATTAAACCTATACCTGCCAAATGGACTATTAAAAACACTGCACTGCACTTTTATTGTCTAATTGTAATTGCCAAAAGCCTTCTTTCATATCTATGACTGAAAATATTTTTTTTCCTATTAATCTGCTAACAATATAATTACTGGTGGGAATTGGAAAATGTTGTCTTTTAATATATTGATTCAAAGGTCTTGGGGTCAATACACAATCTCAATGATTTGTCTGGTTTTTCAACAATCATTAGACTATGTATAGTTCATTTCATACTTATAGTAGACATACAAAATGTCAAAGCCTGCCGGTAAGTGTGATAGGGGGAAAGTAGGGCAAGACAATTTTTAAATATTCGTAGAAAATAAATGTTATAACAGCTAATTTATTTCACAAATCATAATGCTCTTATCAGGTATACTCATCTAGATAAATTGAATACAAAATTAATGAGAAATAAAGTGATATTAATCAATAATTACATATCTTGTCAGGTATTCAATTTAAAGGTTGCTCCGCTTTATCTTAAGTAGGCGGGATCTTGAATCGCGGGACGTGGGCCTTGTGTTGTCGATATGTAAGTTATATTCTGAAAATACAAAAATATGCTGAATTTGCATACATTTATTTAAAGAATAATTGCATTATTCACTTCATTCTTGAAATGTATTTTGCCCATTTTTAGTACAATACTAACGCGCCGAAATATTTGGCAACACAGCTAGGCTGGTAACAAAACAGATTCTGAACATCTCTCTAAGACGTACGTTGTTCTCAAATTCCTAATGTAAGACAGAGACAATCAACAATTAGACACGGTGAACTTATTTCTGATAGTTCAGTTTGCGCGGTACAGGGCAGGAGTTGGTGCTGCAATGCTGTCATTCTTATTTCTTAGAGTATTGTTTTGAGTCACAGAGCACCTAGAGTGTACGTTTCCTATCCCAAAGCACGGGAACCGATGAAGCCAAATTGAGGGGAAGTGGAGTGTGTGAAGTAATCTGAGCGCGCATCCTTTGAGCAGGTTCGGATTAAGGCAATATTTTTATACTTATAACAAATAGTTATTTTTCAAGTTTGTAATTCAGAAAATAATATAGTTTGTCTTGCTTATATTAAATAAACCTACAAAATAATTTAAATATATTTATTGTCCATTAAGTAATACTAATTTATTTAATATTTGTCTTTTAGTAGATTTCACTGAATTAAATATTTTAACTTCATGATTTATTATCACATCGATATACTTTTCATATACAGTCCTCACAAGTTCTTATTCATATTTTTTAATTAAGTTCACATTCAAAAAGTTTTTTAATACATACTTTTATTTTTCTGTAGCTTGAGTTATTAAAAAAATATATTAATATTTTTTCTATTTCTTAAATTGTCATTTTTCTGAAACATAATGATAAAATTAGTTTAACTAATGCAAAATGTAACGGCATATATTTTTAATATACGAATATAAACATTAAAATTGCTAAAGCTATTATTAAGATTTTTAAAATTTGGATAAAAAATAAAATTCTAACATTACTTTAAAATCTTTATTGGCCTTTAAATATTGTAACTTTATTTAGTACATGTCGTTTTGTAACTTTTAGAGAGTTAAATATTTTTGTTTCGTGATTTATTCTTATATCTACATATTTTTCGCAAATAGCTCTAAGTTCCAACACATGATTACAGTTATTCGGAAAATTATCAAACTGGTGTTGATATAGATCATCAAATAAGTTTACATTTAAAAAATGTTTTAACACCTGATATGAAATTCAATTTTTTTTAAATTTCATTTTGTCATTTTTGAACAGTTTCATTATTTTTTCGGTTTCTTCACAAATCATAACAACATCTTTTGAAGGAAAAATTAGACCACCTCGATCTTTGATAAAAATAAGATCATTATATGAAAAATTATTGTCAGGTGATACTAAGCTATTTACACAATTTCATTTCCACTCTCTTAGGAAACCTGAGAATAAAAACAAGAAAATGGGTAAATACAATTTTATTCAGTAATAATCACCTGTAATTTAATATTAACGTATGTTTATTATTGAAATTATAGGTTGAGGGTTCAATATTTACAATTATTTTTAATAGCCATCATGAAAATAAACACCAATTGTGACAAAAAACTAATTGTAAATAGCCGGTTGATAATATGAGCCTGTATATTTACATCAGTTAATAACGTGGGCACTAAAAAACATGAAGCCAACACTGGAAATAAGTGCATGTGAGATGGAGAATGCTGCGCGACGCCGTCGAGATGTTATAAAATATTTTTATATTATTACTTACCTAAAGAATGAAATTTCATTACTATTGCGATCAGATCTGCTACTACAATCGTCAACGATACACTATCCCATGATTGCACAAAGGAAAACAATATATTTAATAAAACAGTAACAATGTTGACACAGCGAATGTCTAACAGCGACTGAGAGCGCGAGGCTGGCAGGGCTGAGGTTTGGCTGACGGTTGGCTTCACCGACTTGCCTCTACAGTTCAGTCTATTTTGTCTATGGTTTTGAGTAGTGATTTTTGTATTATTACAAGTTTTTTATTGGATAACTTTTGTAATTCACTGCAATTGTTTTCAATTTACAGCCATTGTGTAGTAGTGTCTGTTATGAATTGTTTGAAGGGAGACTTAAATATTATATTCTGCAAACTTTGCCTAAATACGACCCTGTTCGGCTAGTCAGATAAGTATTTACGACTCCGTTTTTGTCGTTATCGGCAATATAAAAGAGTTTTTTATTTCTACAATATATATGAAAAGAACTATACCCAATCAGTTGGATAATTTACCTTATTATTTATATTTTTGTGTTCGAGATCATCTAATGTTTCTTTTAACCTATTATGCAACGAGAGCGGTACTTTAACGTTGATGTTGAATTACAGGTTTTGCGTCTTGTCTTAATTCTATGGAACATAACCCCGGAATTTTACCAGTACCTTGAAATAGGTTAGAATATTTTGTGTAAATATCTTCTTTTATACTTGGTAAACAAGACAAAGAATGTGTTCTTTTAATTAAATTAAATTTAAGACAGTCTTCCAAACCAAGTAATGGTTCTGCTTTAAATTCAACTACATTAAACTTAATTTTTCCCGATAAGTTATTACAACTACAAATGCATTCTAAGGACACTTAACCTAAAGGTTTATATTTAAAATCTCCGTATGAAACTAAGGTTATAGGAGACTGTTTCAAATTTGCATTATTTTTCAAATTTTTGAAAACATTGTATGGTAATATACTACAATCATAGCCTGAATCCAGTTTAAATTTTACCTGAACATTATTGATAACAAATGTTTCAACCCACAAATTGGAATTATTACTTTGACATTGTGACGTGGTATTTTCGTCGTTCGTCACTATGACGCTTGAGCGACGGCGGCGGCGGTTTCCTCGGGCGCCAGTTCCTGTTTAAAGTGCAGAAACTCCACTACGCGGGCGACTGCAGTGAAGACACGGTATGTCCAGAGGGTCTAGAGAGAGTTAGACTTCACATAAGAATAAAAGTCACACAATTGGTATATATTTACATTTATTTACGGTCCAATTCTACCTATTTACCTTGCGCATTGAATATGCGCGGAACCTAACTTACTTCGGTGATGGTCGGATTGGACGGCTTCGGGTGATGACAGGAGATGGACCAACTGCTCGCTGCTCCAGCTGGATGTCGACTGCCTCTCCACAAGCGGCGTGTTGGAAAGGTTCCTGAAGTGGTCTCTGGCGGCTGCGCGGTTCTGCCAGGCTGGACTTAGCAGAATCTTACCAATTCCTATTGGTGACGTAGTTTGGGGCTGGAGCGGCTCGACTAGTTGCAACGGCGGCTGGTGAGGAACTGAATCACAGAACACCCTCTAGAATAGAAACTGATTACTCAGCATTTTTTACACACAGTTGATAGCAGCGCCTTAGGTGAATGCGATCCAAAGTTTCGCATTTAGCGTAGACAATTACTCTTGATCTATTACTGAAGCTATTCAATAAAAGATGGCGCTATTTTGAGCGGTAAATTCGATTTTGACAATTTTGATTAATATTTATGTTTTAGGACGAAAAGTGATGCTTTAAAGTACTAGTAAATTTTTACGGCAGAAGCGTAGTCGAGGCTGTAAAAATTTACGAGTACTCTAAAGCTACTTTTCGTCCATGGTACATACAATTTTTATGGCTTTATTTAAAAAATCAAATAGTATTTATTTATACTATGGTAATACGTCGGTTACCATAGAAACTTCTTTGAAGTACTAGAACTTTTACTTTATTGTCCTAGAACTTTAAAGTTCCATTTTTTGTCCTAAAAATAATTCAAAAAATGGTTCACTATTGAACAGTATGAAATAAAATCTATTTATAAATTTGACTATTAAAAAAATAACTTAAATTTTGCATAAAAATAAACTAACCCATCACTTATTAACAAATCATTTCAGGTAAAAAAAAGAGAAGTTTAAAATAACCAGTACTTTATTATAAGAAAACATATTCATTTTCTAATTTCCTTAATAGAAATAGGTTTTAACATAATTATAAACAAAATTTTCATTTAGGTTCTAAAATGATGGATGAATTGGCATAGGTATACATCAGTGCGGACTTTTATTATTACATATATGAATTATTTGAATAGTACTATTGGCAATTGCTATTTAAGAGGACAATAGCCCAATAATAATCAGTAATCACACATCATGCTCATTAAGTCAATATAAAGGGATAAGAAAATATAGCAAATCTTTTACTACTTACAGTATATTTTATTTCTTATATACTCTACAAAATGCCATAAACCAAACAAAGTGAAACCACAGCGCTTAATTAAACATTAAACAAACAATAACAAACTGTGTTAAAACAATAATCGGTAATACGTTAATCGTAATTACGTGACGGTATTTTCTGTGATTCACTTAAAAACCATTCAAACATGTGGCGCTATTTCTGTATTTTTGTTTCAACTATAAAGTCGCCAACAGCGCCGCGAGTGAATGAGATCCCAAGTTTTTGGAAATTAGCGGGAAGTAGCTAGCTTTCTATTCTAGAGGGTGTTCTGTGAACTGAATCTCGGACGGCAGCTTGTTTGCTGTATTCGTACGGCGGATCCTGGCGGCTGCGCAGTTTCCTCAGGCAGAACTTAGTGGAATTCTTATCAATTTCTTACTGGTGACGTAGGTCTTATTTGGAACGGCTGACGGCTCGACTGGACTCTACCATGCCTCGTGGTGAACTGTCACTCTTGCGGCGGCTTAATTCCTAAGCCCTGGCGATGCTTCGGTAGCGGCTGCGTAGTTCTCCTAAGCGGGACTTGTAAAATTCTTACTCAGGTGGTGATGACGTATTGCTGGCTGGACGGCAGGCAGGACTCGGCACGACTGGTTCCTTCGCTGGCAGGCGAACGACTGACTTACGCGGTGTGTATTTGCCGGCCATCGGCTTGGCGCTACGCGGTGACTGACGGCGTTTGAAATGCCAAAAATAATGCCGGTGCGGTAAACTATATTAATAAAATTAAATAAAAAGAAAACAAATGTGGGGTGTTGGAAAATCACTTCGTTACACCATTCATTTATAAATAAATTTCCTGTATTTCCGTTATTCTCTTGACAAACCTCCTTGATCTGCTACTCTTTATTTCCCTCCTTGTCATTTTTTTCTCCATCTTTCTTCCTTTCTACAAGATTATGGACGTCCTCTACTTTGGAGTTGTTTTTGAAACAAGCCTTTGCGAAGTGATTCTTCTTTTGACATTTAGCACACGTTTTGCCATATGCTGGACATTGATTTTTAAAATGTTCATAGCAACACCTATTACATTTAATTTTAGTACCTTTAACTGCATTAACCTCATCTTCAGGGTTTAATGTTTTAAGGTGTTCTTTACTTAATGTCACTGATTTACAATAGTCTAATATCTTTGACACATTTATGTCAGATTCCCTTATTAGCCTCGCTTGTATGTAATGTAATGAAATTTCATTTTCATTGTATCCACGTACCACATTGCCGACTAAAAGTATTATCCGGACACATTTACAATATTAAAAAATGTAGGCCTTTTTCAAATTTAAAATGAAAAAAGATAATAGTATATTATGAAAATATGTCCACTGTATGACGATTGATGCATATTTTTTAAAATTTTGACGTAAAATGGTTGTTGTTTAGGTTTTAATTTTATTAATTATAACAATTTTAATAATAAAAGCCTTTTGAAAAAGTTCCTGATCAGGAACGAAACGTTAAGAAAGAAATCGCTGCTGTTTTTTATCCTTTTTTTTAACTGACTATCACACCAGAACCCAATTCCCAAGAAAATAAATATATTTTAATATTAAACAAGAGGTTCAAGAAAATTTCAAATTTATATATATATACAGGGTGTAACTAAATAAGTGTAAAACATTTAAGGGGGTGATTCCTCATCGAAAAAAAGATAGGATCGTTCATATAAAGAAACTTCATTGGAGCATCCCTTGTTAAGATACAGCCCCTTAAAGGGGGTACATAAAATTTGTTTAACAATTTTTTTCACAAGCACTAAACAAGTTACAATATTGAAATTAACCTGACATTTTCTACTACCAAAAAGACACTTAGCCAGTAATTTATTTGGTTTACCCCATGGTTGTAAGGGGTGGAAAACGCAACCCCTAAAATTTATTTCCAACGTAATTTTTTGTCTTATTATTTTTTTACCATTTAAAAAATTATTTCCGATAGCCTGTTTCATTCTAAAAAAAAATGTCTCTTGAATTTTTTGCCCAAATTAAACCAGTTCGCAG
>NW_019417729.1:27697-36851 GCF_000390285.2 Anoplophora glabripennis | reverse complement strand
AAATTAAAACGTTGAGAGATAAAACTCTATCAACAGGGATGTGTCACACTAAATATTTATGAAATGAGAAATATAATTTAGCACATAGTATAAGTTTTATACACAAAAATGCAAAGATCGCTACCTGAGAAAATCCATATGTCAAAATAAAGTTACAATATAAAATTTTCAATTAAAAAGCTTAACAAAGGCAAGAATATGTACTAGAAAATTAAAATGTATCACCCAGTACAATTCTGTAAAGATTTTCACCAGATAGAAGCACTGGTTTAGGGAAATTTAAATAAACAAGATTTTGAGAGCTAGAATTCTTGGAGAACGAATTAACATTACACTTATAAATAGAAACCTTGTATTTAAATAAGACTATAAGTAAAGTTTAGCATACCTTTCATTGATATTTATGAGTGGAATCTAAATTAAAGTTCTGTATATGACTCTGATAGCGATTTTAAAAATGTCAAACCCATGATGTGATATTATGTAAAAATTTATTGTATAAATGATACTTTTCATGTGTAAAATGACTTGTATTGTGTTCATGAGATTTTTGTGTGCATCCAAGACTGTATTTGCATCCTGATATATACATTCCACATAGTGTAAAAACAGTACTGAATGTCAAAGAACGGTGTACCTAAAATAATTTCATTATCAGACGATTTGTATATCATATAACTGTATAAAATTGTGAAAGTAATGTAAAATAAGGGTTGAAAAACAAGACCAGTGGCATGGAATTAAGTTTAACAACGTAATTTGCACAAATTTTGATAAAATAGCGAAAATCTATAACCTCAAATATAATCGTAGTATAATGAATTATAGATCAAAATTTTCAGCAAAATGTGTAGAAATCAAATACATCAGTGTCGTGTTGTATAGTACAGGCATAAAGGCACAATTTCAAAGTAAAAATTTAATGAAATTCCAAATTTATATCTCCATAACAACCTATTCTTTTGTCAGTCATTTATAAAAACTATTGTACGGCTTCTAGGTAGCCAGTCTTCCATAATTCATCGAACAGTCCACATCATAAAATTTTTCTGAAAAAAACAAAAGATTGTACAAGGTAAAAAAAACTACCGCCGCGCCAAAGATTGTACAAAGTGTAAATAAGTTTTTAAGTAGTTACCTGATTTCACGCTAGTGACTGCAAAGTTTTGACAACTGTCAAACGTAGCAAAATTGCCACCAGTCATAATTTCTCAATTGTACAAACGTTTACTGGAATTTATTTAACAGGAATTAGATATTATTGTTGTCAAATGTGTAGGAAATAAATTTCCAACAAGTATAGTGAAGTGCTACGAAAAAGTACTCCGATAAACTACCAGTGGAGATAATTATATGGTAGGAAATTTGGCGTATCCAGATCAGCTGTAGTCCACATCAACCCAGAACGAGGTCACCATATCTAGCAGACGGATATAGCACCAACTTCGCATCTTCGTGTAATTGTGAGTTGTAGCTACACTAAATTGGCCAATTTTAAAATTCAGATTTAACAATTCTATTTAAAAATTTTAACAATCCCAACAGTACTAGTACGAATTCGTAATTTTATTAAGTCAATAAATGTCGACTATAAATTTCCACCTCTAAATTAAATTAGATATAAGATATAAAAATTTGTCAACTGTCAAGAAACTCCATATTTGTAATTTATTTGTAAATTTGTATTGAAACTAGTAATTTTCATTTCATATAAATAACAAAGTGAAACACACCCTGAGAGGAAGAGTGAGATAGATCTCAACATTATTAAGACTAGATCTTAATTGGCGCCTGGGCAAAACTTAAAATCAAAAAATTCAAACTCAAAACTCAAAATTTAAATTAAAATCAAAACAAAATAAAATCAAATCATACAACAAATTATTCTTACGTTCAAAAGTATATAACAATATATATTTTATTATACCAGAAATGAGTTTCACAACGAAATAATATTTAAATATGTATTACTATTTTCTATTAGTCCGCCATGCACTCTTCAATTCGTCTCTTATTTTTAATAACTCTCCTCAACTGATGTGGTGTTATTTGTCGACATACTTGTCTAATTATATTACATAAATCTTAATTAAAAAAATTTACGTGTTTTGTAGGATTTTAGGTAATCGAATAATCGGGCCCTTCTTTTTTTGCGTTAATCTAAACGCAGAGATTTTTATGAATTTTTTAAACAATGATTTCTGAGATTCAGTACATGCATTTCCTCTTCATGTAAGACAGAACCTCTACCTTCAATTATATGGAGCGCCTATTCATAATGCGTCTTTGGTTGAATGAGTATTTCCCGAGAAAGTGGATAGGTCGCAACAGTCCGTTAGCTGAGTGGCCGTCAAGAGCTCCAGACTTGACGCCTTTTAATTTCTTTTTATTAGGAACTGTGAAAAAGGTAATGTATAAAATAAGGCCCCAGAACAGAAAAGATTTATGTAATATACAAACATGTCGACAAATAACACCACATCAGTTGAGGAGAGATATTAGAAATAAGATGAGACGAATTGAACAGTGCATACCAAATGATGTGGACTAATAGAAAACAGTAACATTTAAATATTTTTTCGTTGTGAAACTCATTTCTGGTATAATAAAAAATATATATAATTTGCTTGTCCTATTGTGAGTACCCTGTATGAGTGAAATCAATGAAACTGCATGGATATACCTTCGGTTAATAAAATTATGAAAAAATATCTTGAAAATATTTTCCACTGTTAATGCAAGACACTGCAATACGTAGAATTTTTCGATGTTTGCACCTATTTTGTGAACACCCTGTAAAAGCTATAATAATTAAATTTTGTATTTAGGGTTTTGAGGTGTGATCAAATCGAAAATGCTATCCATTTCTTTCTTTCTTAAAAAATGCCAAATATGTTTTTTAATTTTTGAGGGTTTTTTCTTAATGATAGTAGGCCGTAGAAAAGATCACATGTCAAAAAATATAATATCAAAAAGTAGGCCTCTTTGACTACTACCATATAAAAAAAAGAATTTTGGAAATCGTCCAACGCCATCCTAAATACGGAGGTGTCCCGACTTTAAGTGAAATACACTTATATATTAGATAGATGCTAATTATTATCAAAGAGGGATGTCATCTACCACGTCGCTATTACTCAGCCAGAACGCCTTTCGGAATGCGCGAGCAGTCGAGGTCAGCCGATGGAGCGCGGTCCGCGGGGTCAGCGAGCACGGGAGTCAGTCACGGGAGTTACCTGAGTCTCGACATAGCTAATAAACAAGAGACAACTCTGTCGTTTGAGGGAATAAACTGATTGTTGAAGTTATGTGTTTTAATAGGGGGTGAAAACTCCCGTGTTTCTAACATCAGAAGTGATATGCACCCCGTGTATCTTAGCAACCCCTGTGACAAAATAAATAAGAAGAATTATAATTTAGTACAATATGGCGAAACGAAGTGAACCTATGCAGAACAATGGCCGAAAAAGTGATAGTGCATGATGGTGATTATGAGACAGTATCTGAATCAGATATAAAAACGTGCAACAAAAACAATAAGAAACAACATCAATACTACTACAGGAGCAATTGACAATATTATTTTGTCAATCCAATATGGCGACCAAGCCAACGCCCGATCCATCTTCCGTGTCAGATATAGCGAGTGCACAAGCTTCATTCTGATTGAACGAATTCAATCCAGACGACACCAATTATTCCATAGAAGAGTGGTTCGACGTTTCCACAAGTTCAAGAATTAACTTACTGTGGGTGATGATCATATCGATGATAACAAAGGCTGCACAAACTTTAGAAAGAAGCTATTGCTACTGTGGCTGGTACAACCTTTTTGTTGTGATTCCTAGTGCACGAGTTCACGTAGCAGCTAGTTAAAAAGTAGGTAGCGACTGTAAATCCCTTAACGACTTTGACATTAGTGAACTCTGTGCTGTTCATTGATTCCATAATGAATTGTTGTGGAAACCATTTTCAAGTGTCTATTGGTAAACAATAACCTACTCCTAATAAAGAGCTTTTGAAAGTGAGTTAGACATACGCTATCAAAGACATTGTTCAACATAGTAATGTTCGAGTGATTTTAACCTGAAAACAATAGAAAACTGATTCTAGATGAAATAATTCTGCTTTGGATGACTTGTGTTAAGTTTGGCAAAACAACATCAACACGAGTATTGCATGACAACAGAAAAATGATACAACCGACAAAAGAATAATGAAGTACTTTTGCGCACATACTGCAAGAACTGAGAACGCCTGTAACAAAGAATTGTTTGTACAAGTGTGGAAACTAAGAACCTCATTATGAGGAAGCGACTTAGCAACGTTTCCAGTTCCTACTTTAGTTTATAAGAACAAAGTAATGACTTTACGTACCTCTGCGATAGTGCTGCTGATCTATCAATTCTAAGACTCCGAATGAAAAATGTTTATATTATCTGCACGTGCAAAATTATAACAGTTTCGGCGACCGTAACTTTGGAAATTCTGTTTATAAGTTGAATACCGATGATGTAATTCCAGAACGAAAAGTGTTTACAGATACTACAAATAAACATAAAAGGGTCAGGACTGGACAAGCCCACAATTAAAAGCATAAAACACTTGTTGCATAGAGAAATGTCTTTCTGTATTACAACAGGAAAACTGCAGGTTTTTCTGAAGAATGACAAATCGGTATCATACAGACCCCTAACGCCATTTCTATGTTAAACGAAGCCAGGTGCAATGAATAGTCGACGCAGTTTTCCGGGATGGCATTATTCCTGTGATATAAAAATGAGCACTTAGCCAAATACAAAGTGCCCTCTAGTCAAATATAAAGACAGTAAAAGGTTTTGAAAAAAAGTGCTAAAAGAAAAACAGAATACTAGGAAAAAAAGGCTCAGTTGAAAGTCTCGGTACAAAGTGCCATTAAGATGTTGTAGCGTATTACACATTATGAACGAAAAGAGCGAGCGTGTTCTAGTCTTGAGAACATGAGGTCCAGAGTCCATACTTCGAGATTGAATTAGAAAGAGCCGCAATGGAAAGAGGTCAACTAGTAAAAGACTCCAATCAGTGCCCAGTTTATGATGAGTCTGATCCGTTGTTGGAGGAATACGTGGTAATCCAATTCCTTGAGGTCGAGCTACATCAGTGAGAACTATCGCGAGAAGGACCGATAAAGAGAAAGAAATGAATTTGTGTGAAGTTGCAACTTATGGTTGAATTGGTGTGAAGTTAGGATGTAAAAGGGATCTTGATAAATACAATAGGTAGATACAAAAATAAAGAGGGTCCGATGGGAGTATTCTAAGTAGCAATGAAGGAATCGTTACTGTGAGTATGTTATCATAAAAAAAGGAATAGTAGCAATTAATGTAAGTATGACATTATTTTTTTTTGAGATCCTGTAGAGAATGTAAAAAAGAGTTACCTCTTATCTTTCCCTTATCCCAATCCACAAAAAGAAAATATGGTTGTGGCGCTCCCACATAAGCGAAAGGTTGTGGCAATCCCACATCAGAAAAGAACAAAAAAATGATAAAAGAAAGTTAAGTGCATGGTAAGGCATGTACCTCTGAACTTCTTTAAATAAAAATAAAAAAGAATTACCAACTTACCATACAAAAAGAAAAAACAGTTATGTGTCTCTCCCACATAAGCGAAAGGTTGTGGCGATACCACGTCAAATGTTGAAAAAGAATTACCACTTACCATACCAAGCATCCCTTACCCCAATCCGCAAAAAGAAAAGACGGTTATGTGGTGGCTCCCACATAAGCGAAAGGTTGTGGCGATCCTACATCAAATGTTGAAAAAGAATTACCTCTTACCATACCAAGCATCCCTTACCCCAATCCATAAAAAGAAAAGACGATTATGTGGCGCACCCACATAAGCGAAAGGTTGTAGCGATCCCACATCAAATTTTGAAAGAGAATTACTTTTTACTATACCAAATCCAATCCCAATACAAAATAAAAAAAGGGAAGCGGGTACCTATGTGGCAATCCCACATGACCCGAAAAGGCAATCCCACATGACTCGAAAGATTATGTCAATTCCACTTCAAAAAAAAAGAGAGAGAAAAATAAAGAAAACCAGTGTGTCAGTACTATACAGCACTCTAGACTACACATAACATGTCATGATTAAAAATTGTTGATATTTCTTAATGCTTTAAGGTCAATGATGAGGTAGTCCCAAATACCTCGTAACAAAATAATGCAATGTGATATCGTTCGTTTGGATTAAAAAATCAAAACACAGAGCTGAATGCTGTTCACTATTATATTCAGTGTTCTCAGTTTATACTGTTTACAGAACTTTTCCTGGTGCAAGGACGCCCCATAAGCAGGATGGCCGTGTTAGATGCTAATTATTAAAGAGGGATGTCATTCACTACCTACGTCGCTATTACTGAGTCAGCCAGAACCCCTTTCGGAATGCGCGAGCAGTCGAGGTCAGCCGATGGAGCGCGGTCCGCAGGGTCAGCGAGCACGGGAGTCAGTCACGAAAGTTACCAGAGTCCCGACATAGCTAATAAACAAGAGACAACTCTGTCGTTTGAGGGAATAAACAGATTGTTGAAATTATGTGTTTTAATCGGGGGTGAAAATATACAGGGTGTACCATTGAAAACTTTGCACCCGGCTTATTTTGAACTACGTTCCAAAATATTAAAATTGCCACGACACGTCCATTTTATTTTCGAGGGGGGGACACTTTAGCGTTAAATACAGACTCGCCAGAACAACCCCCTTCGCGGGGGCACATTTAACTTTAGAATCTTAAATGGCACTCTAGGTCGAGTGACACCTCATTCGAAAGTGTTTTTAATTATGATTATCATGTAATTTTTTTCAGTTCTAGTTCATCTGTTGTTGAAAAAAAAAATACTTATGCTTAGAAATAAAAGACAATTTTGTATTAATGATTTAATTAATTGTTCAAAATGCCAAAGGGAAAACTATAAAAAGTTTCAATTTATTTTCACTGGAAAAACTGTTTACAAATAAAAGGTATTTTGAATAATGAAAAAAAAATTGGTTATAATAATTTAATTAATTGTTCAAAATGTCCGCCTCCCACTTCCATGCAATAATAAAAACGTTAAGAATTTCGGGGGTAATTAGGTGGCATTCTTCAATGATACGCCGCCTGAGTTCTTCTAGAGACTGCTGCTGAGTGGTAGAGATTTTAGACTTTAAATGTCCCCATAAAAAGAAATCGAGTGGTGTCAGATCAGGTGATCTGGGTGGCCAATCAATAGGTCTGCGGCGACCTATCCATTGATTTGGAAAATTTTCATTTAAAAACTGTCGAACTGCAACTGTAAAATGTGGAGGTACGCCGTCTTGTTGCAACCAAACATTGTCTTCTAAAATGTTGTCATCATTTTCCAGTTTCAAACAATCATTGGATAAATGTAGTTACTCAAAAGCTCAAGGTACATATCCCCATTAAGATTTCCTAGCAGAAAATATGGTCCAATAAACTTATTTCCGAGAATTCCTGCCCACACATTAAGTTTTTCCGGATGTTGAGTGTGTTCCTCTCTAAATAATGTCGGAATGGTGTCACTCCAATAACGGCAGTTATGACGATTAACCAAGTCATTCAGATAAAAAGTGCATTCGTCGGAAAAACATTGAATATAAAAAATTTTGATCGTTTGCCATTCGGTAAGTCATCTCTTCCGCAAATTGCAAACGAATCAGGATCGTCTTCATTCAGTGCTTGAACTAATAGTAGTTTATAAGGGTAGTATATTTAAGCTTTTAAAATGCGTTGACAACTCCCGAAATTTCAGATAGCTTACGAATGCTCAAATTATGATCCACTTCCACATGACCAAGAACGGCAATTTCGGTAGCCTCATTTCTAGCAGGGTTTCGAAATTGTCATTTTTTATTTTCCACTGATCCTGATCCAGAACTTTTGAACTAAACTGGCGACGTAAACAGCGGAGGTGTGTTTATTTGGATGACGCTGATTAAAAATTCTTGCCGTAAGCCGTACATTATCATTGTTTTTAAAATAGAGAGAAATTATTTCAACCCTTTCGTCATTCGAATAAGTCATTTTTAGAATTAATAATTACTAAACACACAGATCGGTTTCGGACTTATTGGTCCTCATCAGTGTGCCATAGATGAGACAACCGACCTGTAGTCTGTGTCTGGTGGGTTAACTGACGAGCGACCCTAGCTGTTTTTCTACTAGGTAACACTTGTTTTCGCCATCTAGGCGACTAGTCGTGCAACAAAGTGCCTGGAAACAGGCCGCTTCCTACCATAGGAGCCATCGAAGTGCTTGGTAGGAAGTCAGCGCGACAGATGGAGCCATTGGTGCTCCGCGTACTTTGTACTTATGTATTGTGATTTCACGACACTATAACAGCTGGGTCGGTCGTCGGTTGTCTCACCTATGGCACGCTGATGAGGACCAATAAGTCCGAAACCGGTCTGTGTCTGGTGGGTTAAACTGACGAGCGACCCTAGCTGTTTTTCTACTAGGTAACACTTGTTTTCGCCATCTAGGCGACTAGTCGTGCAACAAAGTGCCTGAAAACAGGCCGCTTCCTACCATAGCAGCCATCGAACTGCTTGGTAGGAAGTTAGCGCGACAGATGAAGCCATTGGTTCTCCGCGTACTTTGTACTTCTGTATTGTGATTTCACGACACTATAACAGCTGGGTCGGTCGTCGGTTGTCTCACTTATGGCACACTGATGGGTAGTTAGTGTCAAAAATGGTTTGCGTGTACTCGGAATTGATGGATATCGTTTTAATTTATGGTGAAGCATTTGTGTTATGGTGAAGCAACGACAATATTTGTGTTAGTTCGTAGAAACTGAGTACAACGGACCCAAATGTGTTTACACATTGGTGGATAAAATTTTGAAGAATTGTTGTAGCATCGGGTATGTCAAATGATTTTTATTATTTAAAAACACAAATTAATTTTATTAAAAAGGCAAAAGCAGTTGAATTTGCCGAAATAAAATAGGTGCGATAAAATTTTATTTACATATTTCTTTCCTTGCGAAAGTTTTTGTCCGTTTTTATCACACCGCCATTCCGGTCGCATTGTGCGAGGTCAGGTTTTACAGTGGACCAGTTTCCAGTGCCGTGCAGAAGTGTATTTTTAAATCATTTTCGAACTG
>NW_019417729.1:0-26361 GCF_000390285.2 Anoplophora glabripennis | reverse complement strand
TTTCCTGTAGCTCTTCAACACTGTCAACTGGGGTCGCATAAACAATACTTTTTATATGTCCCCAAAAGAAAAAATCCATGGGCGTTAGATCGGGAGAACGTGCAGGCCAAGAGATAGGTGCCTCATTGCCGCGACCTATCCAACGATTCGGGTAATTTAAATTAAGCCACCGCCTAACTACTACAGTGCTGTGAGCAGGAGCCCCGTCATGCATGTACCACATTGCCTGACGTACATTTAATGGTACTTCCTCCAGAACTGGTGGTAGATGCTCATTTAAGAACTGCAAATATTCAACAGCACCAAGTCGATGAGGTAAAACAAAAGGGCCGACAAGCACATTTTCTACAATTCCTGCTCAAATGTTTAAACTAAAATTATGTTGAAATGTTGTCATAGATACTTCGTAAGGATTTTCATGAGCCCAGGAATTGTGCATATTGGTTAAACCATGTCATTGAAAAGTTGCTTCATCTGTGAAAAGTATCTTTGAGGCAAAATTCAAATTATTTCTTAGAATATTAAGATACGATTCGCAAAAAACAACTCGCTTATGCATGTCTGGTTCACATAGAGCTTGAACTGGCCGGTGGTGAAAAGGATATAATAAATTATCATGGACAATCTTCCAAACAACACTATGGGACACATTTAAGTGCATTAGTAGTTATCTAAGGAGAGAACCAGGCCACTTCAAGGTCACTCCAGGCTACCACCGGGCTGCCGCCATCGGGAGCCGGCACCAGGTCTCCAGCAGCAGCAGCAGCTCCAAGATCACGCTGAAGAAGTGTCAGTGTGGTGCGGGGGTGGGGGATCTGGATTGCAGAAGAAGAAGCCGGCACCAGGTGCGTGCATAAGCAGCGGCGGGGGGCAGCGGGGTGTAGGCGTGAGAGGGGGCAGCAAGATGTGGGTGTCAGAGGGGGTATTTGGAATGCAGAACAAGAAGCCGGGGGGACTAAAAGTACTCATGGTAAAAATATTATTTAAAAAACATAAATCCCGTGTCGAATCGACACATATGTGTTGTTCGGTTTTAGCGTTTGCTTTGATACTGTCTTGGATGCATAAAAGTTTTATTTTTTAATGTAAATAAACATATTTCTCCAGCTTCCTATGAGAACGTGACTATAAAGTAAACAAAATTTAATCATAATCATTATTATCGCATAAAATAATATTACGCCGACAATTGAATATTTACGTATAAAATATGAGTTGGGTAAGGTTAGTTTATGCTAGTATTAGAGTATGCATATACAGAGTGTCCACCGAAAGGTATGTTTTAAATGGATTTTACATTTGACCTATTTGAAAAAATAATAGCAGCTATTTTTTATTGTAAAGGTTGGCATGTCTCACGTTCTTGGAAACAATGGTGATGTCATCACCATTTCCGGTCCAGATGTTGTTTTTATTACAGTTATGTAAACAAATGTGTGATTTATTACCTTTTTCTTGGAATTTTGTCGGGCTTTTAAGCAGTTATGTAAACAAACTTCAAAGGCGGTATGCGCCTTAAGTTTTTCTCGGAAATTGATATATAGATGTATTTCTTGGAAAGTACGTGACCAAAGCGTTGTTTATGTTATGTAAACAAATACATGATTTATTACCCTTTTCTTGGAATTTTGTCTGGCTTTTAAACAAGTTTCAACCTGTAGCTGTGGTCCTTGTAGATAAGCGGGTGATGAAATATTTCATAATGTTGCATAATGTTGTGCAATGGCTTTATCTGTCCAGCGTTTCAGAGGCTTTTGATGTAAAATTGGATATAACCGGAAATAACCGGTTATAACCGGAAATAGCCGAACCCGTCGACTATAACTGTGGGCTCGTGAAAAGGTCCCATTTGCCTTCGAAATTTGTTCGAGTGCACGTGATTGTTTTCTTTGCTTTTCAAAGTCGTGTTAAACTTTTTTTATTGAAATACAAAATGTCAGTTGCCGAGATCGAGTGTGATGTCAGCTGTAAAATTATTAAACTGACTAAAAAATCATTGACTCTGTTGAAGATCGATGACGAGATCAACCGACACATCAAAATTATAAATAAAAATATCGGTGTAATAAACGAGGCCATCAAAATTAAAATTCACAAAATTGATAAGAACGAGAATATATTCCGTTTGGAAAACAATTTGGCGGTGCTGAAATATTATCGTGAACAGTTAAAACAACTAAAAATTAAAAATAGTGTCCGGAGGTTCGGTAGTGCATCCCAACAAGAAGAATTTGGTATGGCAAGATGTAAAATCGTGCTTCAAGAGTCGTGTGCGGTCGGGAATCATCGTGAACGTTAGTCTCAAAGAACCTAAACAGTTTCTAAAAAAATCATTTCGTAGTTTTTCTGTTGTCACGGGACGCAAGAAAAATCCAACATTGCGCCCCGTGATTTTCTGCCAGGGGCCTTTTTGAACAGCAGGCTGCGGCGCACTCGACGTCCAGTCCGCAGTCCGACCGCTATTCATTAAATAACCGCCGTTTTAACGCCGCCGCTCCTCTGAATCTTAAATTGGGGGTGGCACGTTCCACCCCCGGCGCGATCGGACGTGCCCCGCTAGCTCCAAAGTCGGTGAGAACTCCCTCTCGTACGTGACAGCCACCGACGCCGTACGACGCAATGTACTCTGGGTCCATAGTCAGACGCGAAACCCGAAATCGAAATTCTTTTTCTAAAGTAGACCAAGTCTTCGAATTCTTTACTGAGTTATCCTAGGATAACTTGGGGGTGCGGCTATTTCCAGCTAACCTCAAACTCGGGCCTATGACCTCTTTTCTACTAGGTTTAGGGCTAATCTTTTCCCTGGGAGTGTCAAGTTTGTTTTACTCCCCTTTGTATTTCTTTTTGGCCTTAATTTTTTTCCCCAAGGAACTCTCTTTTTCCTTTGGCCTTTATTTTTTTCCAAGGAACTTTCTTTTTCCTTAATTTAATTTTTTTTTACTTCCCCTTTTTTTAACTTTACTTGTTTTTCTATCCAGAAAATCTTTATTACCCTCAGGTCCCAGACCTAGTAAAACGTATTCTTTAATTTTAACAGTACACCAGGAAAGCCAACCAAAGCCCCTGGGGAGCTCTATGCACATCGATACCTTGATGCCAACTGAGCTCTCGAGCCTGCGTACGGCTCGCTTTTATGCGTTTCGGTGCGGTAGAGCTAGGCTCCGCCCACCGCACCGAAAACTCGACCTTATGCGACACCGTGTTTTGCCTCGGTAGCTCACTTTCAGTCGAGACTTGACACAAGAAGCATCTCTGAGTTGGTCTTCACACTTGTATTATAGTGTTTGAATCGAATAGCCTCTCATTGTCCGCTCCTTTAGTGACGAGTAGTCGCTACCAATTTTTAAATAGTAGTAGTACTGAGTATCAGCGACCCTTCGGGGTATATTAAAGCTGTTCCCCTCAGCTTGTGGCACGGCTTGTCTGTCATTCCACAAAATAGGGAAAAAAGAATTCGTTAACAAGTTCCCCTTTACTTATTAATTAAGGGGAACCCTACACCTATCGTTCCACAACGCGAGCCGAACCCGACATCTGCAGAAGCAGCCGCGGCCGTGCAGAAACGCTTCCTGCACGTATCCAACGTGTCCTGGGGATTCTTAGGGATACCCCCAACTACGTCACCATCGCCAACGGGTCCGAAACCACCGCGTTCGTGGACACTATAAAAGCGAAAAATGCCTTAAAGGACTCGTTAATTAAAGTAAATTTAGTTTTTGAAGGAAATTTCGTAAAATTAAATGACGGGGAAGTAGATTTAAAATCATTCGGGACAAAAAACGAAATTATTGACTGCAGTACAAATATAAAACAGTGGTGGGAAGACAATGTTGTTCAACCTATACTACACAAACTAGAAAACTTTGAACATCGTAATAGCAGCTGGACTTTGTTGGAAATTATCGGGTTGCGTGTGAATATAAATAATTATTCACCGATTACCGTGGGCTCGTCAACGTACGTCGAGATGCCCGAGTTTATTAAAAGAAAAAAATGTGTTGTTAACGTAAAGAATAATGATGAATATTGTATTTTATGGAACATGGTCTCTGCTCTACATCCAGCTAAAAGAGATACAGCTAGAATTTCATCATATCCCGATTTTCGTGACATATTAAAATTTGATGGCATAGAATTTCCTATAACTTTGAAACAAATTCCAAAATTAGAGCGTCTAAATAACTTGGCAATTAACGTGTACGGCGTTGATAAGAAGGAAGTCCTACTGGTATGCTTGAGTAAAAACGATATCAAACGAGTTATAAATTTACTAATGGTCCCGGAAAATTCGGTTCAAGATAACGACGGCGACGAGACACCTGTTTATCACTTTGCGTGGATAAAAAACATGTCACGCTTATTAATCAAACAATTATCGAAACATAAGACTAAAAAATACATTTGCAATCGTTGTCTTAATCATTTCACAGAGCAGCGTCATTTAGATGATCATTTAATATATTGCATTTATAAAACAAATACTTGCAAAGTAGAACTACCAGGTGAGCAAGAAAAATTTTTTCAATTTAAAAATTATCGTTTTAAAGAGAAGGTACCGTTCGCCGTTTATGCCGATTTTGAATGCATTTTGGAACCGTGTGACGAGAACACTGATCAAAATTTAAATACTCAAAATGTACAAAAACATACCGCGTTTAGTGTCGCCTATTATCTTAAATGTTCATATGACGATAGTCTCTCGCGTTTTATATTGTATTGGGGTAGTTATTGCCAGCAGTGGTTCGTCCGGGAACTTGAACATATTGCCGACGAGGTGAATAACATCCTATCTCACCCGAAGCCCATGGAGCCTTTGACTGCCGCGCAAAAATTCGAACATGACAACGCGAAATTTTGTCACATTTGCGAAAAAACGTTTACCAGTTTCGATATCAAAATTATGGATCATTCACATCTAAATTCGGTCTACCGGGGGCCTTGTCATAATTCTTGTAACTTAAATTATACGGACAGTCACGTTATACCGGTCGCTTTTCATTGCTTGTCTTCTTACGATAGTCACTTAATCATACGTCACTTGGCTACGTCATTTGAGGGCAAACTTTTACCAATAAATAAGGAAAAATATATTTCCTTCACAAAAGACGTAAAGGATACCAGAATCAAATTGAGATTTATAGATTCTTTCCGGTTTATGGCTGACAAAATCGAAAAGTTGGCCCCTTACCTCGATGACAGCCAAAAAATAATCACTAAATCTCATTGTGATTCGGAGGAGACTTTCCGCCTTTTGACTAGGAAAGGTGTTTTTCCTTACGATTATCTAAATTCGTGGGAAAAATTAAATGACACGACATTACCGACTAAAGATGATTTTTATAGTAAACTGATTGACGAAACTATTTCAGACAGCGATTACGAGCACGCTACAAATGTCTGGAATACATTTAATATTCAAAATTTGGGGGAATTTTCGGACTTGTACCTGAAAACTGACGTTCTACTTTTGGCTGATATTTTCGAAAATTTCCGTGAAAATTGTCTAAAAACTTACGGTCTTGATCCTTTACATTATTACACCTCCCCCGGTCTGGCCTTTGATTCCATGCTCAAAATTACTAAACAGACATTAGAATTACTGACGGACATTGACAAAGTTTTGATGATCGAGAAGGGGATCCGAGGTGGCGTAGCCCAAGTGTCGAACCGGTACTCAAAGGCTAACAACAAGTACATGGGTGAGGCATACAATCCGGACGAACCCGATAAGTACATCATGTACTATGATGTAAATAACTTATACGGCGCGGCGATGTCTCTTCCCCTTCCAACCGGGGGATTCGAGTGGGTACCCGTCGATCAATTCTACAACTTGAATATAACCGATTTAGCAGATGATGCTGAAATCGGTTATATTTTAGAAGTGGACATTGAGTACCCGCCCGAACTTCATGAACTCCACAAAGACTTACCCCTGTGCCCGGAACAAATGGTTCCCCCAGGAGGCAAACAATCAAAATTACTGACAACACTTTTTTCGAAAACCGGTTACGTTATCCATTACAGACAATTGAAACGGTGTATTGAGCGGGGATTAAAGATTACTAAAGTACACAAAATTCTTAAATTCAACCAATCGGCTTGGTTACAAAAATACATAAATTTAAATACGGATTTACGGAAACAGGCGACTAACGAATTTGAGAAAAATTTCTATAAATTAATGAATAATTCTGTCTTTGGTAAAACCATGGAAAATGTGCGAAAACATAAAGACGTTAAACTGGTCACACAATGGGAGGGTCGATATGGGGCAAAAAATTTGATCGCGAAACCAAATTTTCACAGTTTAACAATTTTCGATGAAGACATGGTTATAGTAGAGATGAACAGACTCAAAATTAAGTTCAACAAGCCGATTTATGTTGGATTTAGTATTCTGGACCTTTCCAAAATTATACTTTACGATTTCCATTACGATTATATTAAACAAAATTTCGGCAATCAGGCTAAATTATTGTACACGGACACTGACAGTTTAATATACGAATTCACGGACATTGACATTTACGAGAGCATGAAGAGAGACATCCAGCTGTTTGATACATCAGACTACCCCGAAGATAATGCGTACGGTATGCCTCGCGTCAACAAAAAAGTACTAGGTCTTATGAAAGATGAAAGCTGTGGGAGAATAGTTACCGAGTATGCCGGGCTCAGAGCTAAAATGTACTCGTATAAAGTCGAGGGAAAACCCTCAAATATGCGTATCAAAGGACTTACTCGATCAGCCGTAAAACACATTACTTTCGAAGATTTCACGAATTGCCTATTTAATCAAAACACACTGGTTAAAGAGCAGAGACTTATACGTTCCAAACATCACGATTTATATACAATTAAACAAAATAAATTGGCTCTCAGTCCGTACGATGACAAGCGCATAATAAATTACGTCACCACAGACACGATCCCGTGGGGATATAATTTCCAACAAGCAGCGACTTGTTCGACCACTCCCATGGAGTTCTAAGTCGAAATAAATAGCGCGATATAGTAAACGTTGACATCATTTGTCTTTCTACCTTTGTTCGCGATGGCCGACTTAGACATTCAATTGCAATACGAACTTGTTAAAATTTCACAAAAGACTTACGAAGATTTCCTTCAAAAAGCCATTTTTGATGATAATTTTCAATTAATTGACAAAATTCTGGAAAAAATCGTGATTCCCGACCGTGCAATATATTGGCTAGCTTTGCGCGATAAATGTAACATCGGGTTGATGAAAAAAATCTTTGCCAAAAAACTTCAATATGATATATTTATCGAACAACTGCAAAATATTTTCCAAAAGGAATATATGTCTCATATTAGCCTCGATATTTTACGTCAAATTATAAAGAGTCATTATCCAATATTAAATTCATTTAATCGGTATTATTTGGAAAAATTATTGGTCAACGGTGATCCGTCATTGGTTGATCGACATAGTCAATGTTTCTCGGCAAAAAATATTTTTCTAAATTACAAAGAAATCGATTGGTCAATAGATAAGGCCGTTTGTGAGGCCGCCTACTTTACTCAATATAATTTTTTGGAAACTTTACACCGGGTAATTAAAGAAAATAATTTAATTTTTAAATTAAATGTAAAAACTAATGAAACACATAGGCAGCTGATGGTATGGCTCCAGGAGAACGTCTCCAAGGGTACCAATGGTCAAGGTGTTGGATGGTCATCTGGTCCAGACAGCAGCAAATGGCCATCAAAATTAGTTGGAGATTATTCTCAGACATTATATATGTTAAATAAATATTATTTGTAAATATATATTTTTTTGTTATTGTATTGTATATAGATATTGTTTTCTGTAAATATATTATATGTACAGAGTGACCCATTTGAAAGCGGGCCACCCTCATAACATTTTTATTTATGGAGCGATTTTGACGAAATTTTTTTTAAAATGTAGAGGGGGAAAGGTGTATTTTGGGGCTAAGCGGCGTCCAGTTCTTTTTTAAACTAAGGCCTACTAGATCACATTCAGAGTCTGAAAAATCCAGAATCCATATTAGCGATTTTTTTAGAAAAAATCTGCGTACGCCACTGGATTCGGCGCCCCCTGAAATGGATCTGTACCAAATTTCATGAAAAAATATTCAACATTAACGATTCTACGGCTAAATTGCTGTCAAATTGTTTATTATGCATTAAGAAGCTTTTTTTTAGTAACCCATGCGATAACAAATCAGTCACAACAGATATTTAATAACACATTTAATAGACATCCTTATATCAAAATACAATTAAACAAACAGAAAAACAAACGAGAAATTAATATAAAATTTACAAAAAACGCAGTAAAATAAAATTAAATTAACAGACATGAATTAACTTTAAATTCTATATTTTTCAACTAAAACTCCATTTAATTGAATGCATTTATTGTATCGTCTTTGAATGTGTGCCATAACATTAGACAATTGATATGTTGTAATTTCTTCTTTCGAGCAGTTCTGCATTCGTTGGACGAGTGTAGTAAACTTTTTCTTTAATGAACCCCCATAGAAAAAAATCTAGGGAGTTAAGTCGGGAGCCCTGGGAGGAAAGTACATTAATCTACTATTTCACCCTATCCACCGATTAGGAAAATTTTCCTTCAGCCACGCTCTCACAGTACTGGTGTTGTGGATAGGACAGCCACCCAAGAATTTACTTAAAAAAAAATGTAAAAAACTTTGGCTATTGCCTTCAGAAAAGGGACCAATTATTCTGGTATTTAATATACCTCACCATACGTTTACCTTCTGTGAATACTGTCGCCTACAGTTTATTACACATTCGGATTTTCTTGTGCCTAATACCTCGTGTTATGTGAATTTACTGTCCCATTGGTTGTAAATATTGCCTCGTCATTAAACAAAATTTTTTTTAGAAAATTTCTGTAATTAAGATATTCTCCTTGGCACTATAAATAAACAAATTCCATTCGTTTATCAATATGACCTTCGTCTAAGGTGTGAAGAAATTTCGCTTTAAAAGACTTCATATTATTGTATTTTTTAAGTTGTCTCCTTATTGCTTCCCGTGGTAACTGTAGGTTCAAACTAGCAATTCTAAAACTTTTTTTCGGATTTTCGGTGAAATAATTTTGAATTCGTTCATTGCTTCTTATTGGCTGTTGGACATTAATATATTTTTAAATGTGCTTAGATTCAGCTCCGTATTCATTAAAAATATTGCTCACTCGTTCAATGGTAGACTTGCTAATTAATATTTTGAAGTTCTAGATGTCTGTCATTAAAAATTCGAAATACTTCCTTTTTGGACCTGTCTCTGTCACCACAAAGTTTTACTATTTCAATCTTATGTTGTAACGTTAAATTACAGAGTCATACTTTTTGACAGTGCACTTAAGGAACAATACGTAAATTTCACTATTGAGCTAATAAATTTAACATATTCGTCTTTTGTTCAGTCATCTGCGACTTAGGTAGGTAATTGCAAAGCCTGCTATTAGGAATATTGTTCATCACTATGGAGCTGTATTATTAGAGCATGTTTAAATAAAACAAAGATTGCCACTATTATGAATAACTGTGGGATCGACATTATTTATTAAATTTTCTTAGTGACGAGGCAACATTTACAAAAATATTAATTCAATTAAATGGAGATTTAGTTGAAAGATCCAGAATTTAAAATTAATTCATGTGTGTTAATTTTATTTTATTGTATATTTTGTAAATTTTCTGTTAATTTCTCGTTTATTTTTCTATTTGTTTCATTGTATTTTGATATAGGGATGTCTATTAAATGTTGTTATTAAATACTTGTTGTGATTGATTTATTATCGCATGGGTTATTAGATAAAAAGCTTCTTAATGCATAATAAACAACTTGACAGCAATTTAGCCGTAGAATCATTAATGCTGAATATTTTTTCATGAAATTTGGTACAGATCCATTTCAGGAGATGCCGAATCCAGTGGCGTATACAGATTTTTTTTAAAAATCGCTAATATGGATTCTGGATTTTTCAGCCTCTAAATATGATCTAGTAGGCCTTGGTTTAAAAAAAAACTGATCGCCGCTTGGCCCCAAAATACACCTTTTCCCCCTCCACATTTCAAAACAAATTTCGTCAAAATTGCTCCATAAATAAAAATGTTATGAGGGTGGCCCGCTTTCAAATGGGTCACTGTATATTAAGGAAAAAAAATGTATTATTTAATTAATAAATTTATATATTTTTATATGTGTGTGTTATAAACATTAATATTTTTTTAAATATGAATGTGACAAGGAAAAAAAATAAAAAGTGAAAATATTCAATAAAACACATTAATATTCTTTAAATATGTGTGTGGCAAGGAAAAAATAAAAAAGAGAAAAATATTCAATAAAAAACATTTCAGTGTGGGATAAGTGGGGGTGAGGATAGACGTTGAGCATGTCTTAATATTAATGTTATATATCAGCTGATTGCAGTAAGTTATCATAAGAATTACTAAATATATATCAAGTGAATATCTATTGTGATGTCATTATTTTTCCCGTCTCTTACCCAAAATAGATACCTTCAATCATATTATTTTATGCTTGTTTTAATGTCTTTATTTCATCTTACCTTTACTGTTTCAATATATTAGGAGAATAATATTCTGATATCAAATTTTGAATGTCGAAATGTATAAAAAAATAGTAGTCATGTGGTTAAAGACAATATCTGAAACGAGTATGTCGCTGATTTTACTGTATAACTTGTATTTGATATGCACAATCATACTGTTAAGTCTGTTCCAAGAGTTTAAATAATCTAAGGAAATATGTTTCTTCGTTAAATATTTGATGCACCTCTTTCGAGTCAAGTTGAAATTTATTGATTCATTCAATTTCATGGCTGACAAAATCGATACATGAAGTTAAGCTTTACAGTTTACCATCTTAAATAGAACTCATTCAGTAAATCTTGATTTTACTGCTTCTTCCATCTTTAGAGAAGAAAACATATTTTTCTCCTTATTTAACAGTGCAATTTAACGATCGAAAGAGAATGAATTAAAAGTGAATCATATCCATGTACTTGTTCTTTCATTTTTATATACACGATGATTATAACCTATTTGTTGTTTCATATTTTTTAGTATCTCACTAACATTCTGATATCATAAATAACTTTTCAGATAATCACATAAAATGAATAATTGCATGTAACTGTATGGTAAGAAAGTTTCACGTCAACGAATGTTGTAAATTAACACTGATTCTTCTGTAAAACGGATACAAACCAGCGATTACAGAAGTCCTTTTAGATTATTGCAGCTAGTATTTGTTTAAAGTGTCATTCATCAGTTACGTGACCCTCTTCACTAGCAAATTACATCTCACCGACACTAGTCAGGCGAAGTACAAAATGGAAGAATGAATTTAAAAACTGTACATCCCTCATTATAATGCTGTTATCAATAAAAAGAAATGAGTGGTGGAGGGAGAAATACAAGCTCTCCTCTAGGATTTTTTTTAGGTTCCTTACTTTTCTATCGAACAATTATATATAACGTTTAAAAAATCCATCTTTACGATGATATATGATATTTGATATGAGAAACCTTTTATTCTAATTTAAATCTGATCTTATCAAATTCCAGGACAAATGTTGGAACTGATAAAGACATATAGGTATGTCAAGACAGATATAATTAAAATGGTATATTGATATCTTGATGATAAGTGTATATATGACATAATATCCTGTACATAGTTCATTGGACTAAAGATATACCATATGCATATTAATATATATAATAGAAAAAAAAACGAATATTTATTTAGACAGTTTAATTTTATATGGTTTTTCTTTGAATCAAGTTATGAATATTTGAGATAAAATATAACTATGTTCACTGTATGTTACCTGAAGTAGCTGATTCAAATATGTTCAATTAATACAATTATCTGATTGAGTCAGCGTAGTATGTACGAGGCTTTGTTCTAAAGTAACATCATGTACATCACACTAAGTTCGATTATCACTTAGATACATCACCGACCTATAGTAAAAGTATAGTAACTGTTTTTTAAATGGATGGTAAGCATGTTCTGGTTTGACTAAACATATTTTTTTTCAGACTTATGACTCATTCAAATATTATCTGACTTCTCCTACCAACATAATAATAGTATTTATTTTAATATTTTAATCTCGTAAGCCTCCATCTGTTTATTCTGTTTTGATTTTCCATTCAATGGGTCTCTGTTCTGTTTCTCTATTAGTCACGAACAGACTATTGCTTTTTCTCTTTTCAGTCATTTAAGGTTAGCAGTTAAAAGCAGTCACCTTGGTTATTCATCTTCTGGCTATTCTCATCAAGTCTTCATATTTCCGAGTATTAAGTAAAAAATCTTATGTTGTGAAGGTGAACTAAGCATAAATGGCATCCCAGATATGAAATTTTAATCTCGAACCCATTTCAGCTGATCATGAATCTCATCACTTGGCCTCATTGTTGTCCTCACTTGTCCTCACTTTCCCTAATTGTTGTCCTCACTTGTCCTCAATGTTGTCCTCACTTGTCCTCATTGTTGTCCTCATTTGTCCTCACTTGTCCTCACTTTCCCTAATTGTTGTCCTCACTTGTCCTCAATGTTGTCCTCACTTGTCCTCAATGTTGGCCTCACTTGTCCTCACTTGTCCTCAATGTTGTCCTCACTTGTCCTCAATGTTGGCCTCACTTGTCCTCACTTGTCCTCAATGTTGGCCTCACTTGTCCTCAATGTTGGTCTCACTTGTCCTCACTTGTCCTCAATGTTGTCCTCACTTGTCCTCACTTGTCCTGTCCTCACTTGGCCTCACTTGTCCTCACTTGTCCTCATTGTTGTCCTCACTTGTTCTCACTTGGCCTCAATGTTGTCCTCACTTGTCCTCATTGTTGTCCTCACTTGTCCTCACTTCACTTGTCCTCACTTGTCCTCACTTGTCCTCACTTGTCCTCAATGTTGTCCTCACTTGTCCTCACTTGTCCTCACTTGTCCTCATTGTTGTTCTCACTTGGCCTCATTTGTCCTCACTTGTCCTCATTGTTGTCCTCACTTGTCCTCACTTGTTCTCAATGTTGTCCTCACTTGTCCTCAATGTTGTCCTCACTTGTCCTCATTGTTGTCCTCACTTGTCCTCACTTGTCCTCTCACTTGTCCTCACTTATCCTCATTGTTGTCCTCACTTGGCCTTATTTGTCCTCACTTGTCCTCATTGTTGTCCTCACTTGTCCTCACTTGTCCTCAATGTTGTCCATGTTGTCCTCACTTGTCCTCAATGTTGTCCTCACTTGTCCTCAATGTTGTCCTCACTTGTCCTCATTGTTGTCCTCACTTGCCTCACTTGTCCCCACTTGTCCTCAATGTTGTCCTCACTTGTCCTCACTTATCCTCATTGTTGTCCTCACTTGTCCTCACTTGTCCTCACTTGTCCTCAATGTTGTCCTCACTTGTCCTCACTTGTTCTCATTGCTCTTATTTTTTCTTTCTAATTATGAGTTATCATCCATGTATATATAGCTACTCTTCATTGTGAACATCATTTGCTATCATACAACCAACATGAACACATGTAAAGTTTGTGATAAAACTTTCACTCTGTTAAGCAACCTAAGTCGACACATGAATGGTCACAAATCCAAAAAATTTGTTTGTAACGTATGTGATAAACAGTTTGCAAGAGCAGATAACTTAAAGCGTCACATGCGTGACCATAGTCAACAGACAGAAGAACAAATAGATACAACAAGCATAGGAAAATAACATAACTGTGTAAACCCTACTCAGTCGCTGCTGTCAACTTTGTCTGTCATAAAACATGGAATAGAGAAGTCTGAACCAAAGAGTGAGATAGATGAGCTCACAAGTAACACTGATAGTGATATTTATACGAACACGGACCTCCCCGAGGAGGACACTGACAATGATGAGAAATATCTTGAAAAATTTCACGATCTGCCCAAATTCTACATTTCCAGACTAGTGCATGATACTAGAGATAGCTTTGACGTAAAGTATGGCGTCAGATACAATCCCGATGAAGATGACTTCTACATAGGAAATTCTAAAGTCCAAATGTGCGACGATAATGTGCTAACAAATGACAGCAAATATGAGGGAACGAGGGGCCTCTTTGAATTGTTGATTAAGAAGCGTCCACTTAAAATTTACAAGAGCGACGATGAAAAGAAATATGCTGACATCATTAGAAATACCAGTGCCAACAGACTGTCTTATGACTCATCGAAGCCGATATCGGGCGGAAATAGCTGGAAATATAAATATGTCATAAAGCCGATTCTTCAAAGGCACCGACATCGTGGTGGCGGCAGTAAGCTAATGATGAATGTCACAGATAACGCTATCGACTACGTGTACTGGAACGATCCCAACGAACTTGTGGATCGACTTAGGCTTTTAATGGCCTCCCAAGAAGCGGGAAATTCCAATCACGTAAATGAAATGAACAGCATCATCGAGGAGCTTCTGGAAGCCAAATTAATTGCACCACGTGATTAATCGTTGATTAGTTTTGTGTAGGACAGGTGTCCAATAACCATTATTAAATTGTATTATCTATAATTTTTTATTAATATGTATATATCACTGTATTTATTGATTTAATAAAAGAGTTTAAAATATATCAGATTTTTTATTTATTTTGTAATTTTAAGTGGTGAATAATGGGAAAATAAAAAGATAATAATTTTAATTATTTTATTAAATATTTATATCATACATATTACAGAGGTTAAATTTGATTTATTTTGTTTACAAGTACAGACTCGATAATATAAGAATTTTATTATCCTTTCTTGAAATCAGACTCGATATATTGCATCAACACCTATAGCTGTCCTTTGGGTGTAAGTCTAGTGGAATATGTACTGGGTGTTGGTATGATTGTTGAACTGGACCCTCTTTTTGATCGGTGATGTCGACATTACGTATCTTCCTCACAATCTCAATGCAGACGTCAAGTCTTCTTTTAAACACTGCATATTTACCAGGAATTCATTTAACCTCTTCATATATTTTTTTCCGTTACTCAGCAAAGTTCGAAAATTATTATTTTATAGCTTGCAGAACTGCCTTTACCCGCTGTCAGTATTATTACTATTACTCGAGATCCAAACTTTCCCGAGACAATGCTGATGTCGGATATTTCATATTTTGTATCCACTTCTATTTGGTTAGTTCTAATGAATGCTTCTCTGCTACAAAGAAACATGTTTTTTATTTAGCAATTATTTCGATACTTCCAGAGTCTCAAACTAGAATGAGCTGGAGACGTTCCAGTCTACTGTTTTATCCAGTTTTGTAAATTTTCGTTTAGCAAAAAAAAAATCTGAGCTGTTAAATCCATTACACACAATATTGTGCAACATGAAATATTTTATCTACAAGTTCCCACGCTAGGACCACAGCTACAGGTTGAAACTTGTTTAAAAGCCAGACAAAATTCCAAGAAAAGGGTAATAAATCATGTATTTGTTTACATAACGGTAATATAAACAACGCTTTGGTCACGTATTTTCCAAGAAATACATCTATATATCAGTTTCCGAGAAAAAATTAAGGCGCACACCGCCTTTGAAGTTTGTTTACATAACTGCTTAAAAGCCCGACAAAATTCCAAGAAAAAGGTAATAAATCTTACATTTTGTTTACATAACTGTAATAAAAACAACACCTGGGCTGGAAATGATTATGACGTCATCATTGTTTTCCAAGAACGCGAGTCATGCCAACCTCTACAATAAAAAATAGCTGTTATAATTTTTTCAAATAATTCAAATGTAAAATCCATTTAAAACGCCTTTCGGTGGACACCCTGTATATCCATACTCTAATAATAGCATAAATTAACCTTCCCCAACTGATATTTTATACGTAAATATTCGATTGTCGGCGTAATATTATTTTATGTGATAATAACTATATGATCAAAATTTGTTTACTTTATAGTCACGTTCTCATATGAGGCCGGAGAAATATGTTTGTGTACATTAAAAAATAAAACTTTTATGCATCCAAGAGAGTATCAAAGTAAACGCTAAAACCAAACAACCCATATGTGTTGATTCGACACGGGATTTATTTATTTAAATAATATTTTTGTCATGGGTACTTAGTCGATTTTTTATCTGAAGCCTCCGCTTTGTTTATATTAAAACATCTTATCTGGTATTAGTCATACGCACAGCTGTGACCACATTCCAGGAAAAGTTACATCAGCATCATGTTATTATCTTAATCCAACGCGCTCGTTTCTTATATTTTCTACCTTATAACAAGAAGATTGGTACCAATAGGCCTGCATCTCGCTGTCGCCACTGAAAAATAGGTGACCTCATGACTATGACAGCATCATCCACACATTCCGCTCTTTGAGTTTAGCCGACATCCGCTATAGAACCATGTTCTTATCAAGTATTTCTTAGAAACAACAACATTAATAATTTATCACATTATTTATTACCACCATCCTTTAATGTTTATACCGCGCTCCAGTCCCCAGACTCTAGACGAACTTGTGGTGACATGTTTAAAGCAGCCGACAAACAGTCGCACCTGCTTTCATACACTCTAACTTCTCACACGCATTCCACTCTTTATGTTTAGCCTACATCCGCTATGAGTCCATGTTCTTACCAAGTATTTCTTAAAATATACCTAATAAATCACCACAATATTTATATTAGTGTCACAGATAACTTGCTAACATGCAGAATTATAACCTTGAAGGCTCGAGACTGTTTACTTAGGTCGATAAATATTGCATACGCTCACGTTACCATGTTGCCATTTTTTAACTATAGGGTTTCTTATATTTTCTACCTTATAACAAAAAGATTGATACCAAGAGGCCGTCGCCGCTGCCGCCGCCGCCCCCCGCCGTCCGCTGCCGGCTTCCAGCATCGCCATCCCGCTCCCTGCTTCATGACGCAGGCATACCGCTGCCTCCCCGCACGCCGGCATCCCGCTACCGCCCCTCACGCCTTGCCCCGCTGCCCTCGCCGCTGCTCATGCATGCACCTGGTGCCGCCTCTAACGTCACGCTCCTCGATGCCGACCTCCTGGTGGTCATTGCCGATGACGGACCCCGGCTTATTCTTCTGCATTCTGCACTTGCACCCCGCTGCCCCCCGCCGCTGCTCATGCACGCATCTGGTGCCGCCTCTGACGTCACGCTCCTCGATGCCGACCTCCTGGTGGTCATTGCCGATGATGGACCCCGGCTTCTTCTTCTGCAATCCAGATCCCCCACCCCCGCACCCCACTGACACTTCTTCAGCGTGACCTTGGAGCTGCTGCTGGAGACCTGGTGCCAGCTCCGGATGGAGCTTTTTCTCGTACTAGTCTGACGATTTTCGTCAAACTCTTCAAGTACTGCATCCTCAAGATAAATAGTACGAACAGTAGGTCTTCGGCCGGTACCCTCAATATGCGGCTGTATTTTTCCAGTTTCCCGAAGTCTTCGTTCTACCGCCGAAAAAGTTTGTCTGTGGGGTACTTGACGATTTGGATATCTCTCATTATACGCTCTTGTTGCCGCAGCACAGTTTTTGCGACATTCAAAATACACTTGTAGCATGTCCACATATTCATCATTAGTAAAATTTGGCATAATTCTTGTTAATTTACACCCAAAAAGTATTTAGCTGATAACAGTGACAACTTACAGAAGAGTTAATTGTGACAACTGGCATGACAGCAGCACACTTAGTTTTTCTTTGATTGATTGATACGGTGTGAGGTGAATGGTAATACATTTTATTTTTTTATTTATAAACAAAAAGTTTTAAAGGAAAATTGCAAGAGAGGTAAAAGTTTCTAAAAGAACCAGTTTATCTAATGCGTATTTTTGGATATCGAGTTTTTACGAAATATAAAAGTTATGGCAAAAAATGGCTTGAGGGGTGGTTATTTCAACCCCTTTCGGGGGGTTAAAATTTTCGAAATAAGTTGAAAACTCGCATCTGTATTAGTAAACAACTTGTAAAAAATTTGTTATTTGTACCTCGTTCGGTTTTCAAATTACAGCCAATTTTCATAATTTTAAAATAAAAATATACAGGGTGGTCCGAATTTTATGCAGGAAACTTCGAGAGTAGATAGATCTTTTTAAAATAGTAGGTGTTTGCCTTATAAACATAGGTCTCGAACGGCCTCGTTTTAGAGATACAGGGTGTTGAAGTTGTTAAAAAAAACAATATTTTTTGTTTATATCTCCGGAATCCATAGGCCGATTTCAATAAAATTTAGTACAGATAATGTATGACAGTAGGCCTTGTATTCCCTAAAATATGTGCTCTAAAGATTCAACCCGTGGTGTACAACTGGACAGGGTCACCCCCTTTTTTATAAAAAAAAACCTACGCCACTGTATTTTTTACAAGATATTGTAACGAATTTGTATTCTAATGCACAAAATACGTAAAAAATGTAACTTGAATTTTTCCCTAAAGTTCACCATTCTCAAGTTATTCATACAAATACAATCCTCTTGTGGCAGACGCTTCTAACCACAATATTACAAGAATATTTATGTTTATGCTTAAAAGCAAGTGCAATTTGTAAGCAGATCAACAATATTCTTTACACTCATCGTTTTCATCTTATTGGATTAAAACAATATTTAGAAAATCAAGACAAAGGAATGAAAGGCACAGAAATGAAATTTTAATAGTATTTGACGACGATCCTCGGCTAAGTAGGTATACGAAGAACGTCTTGGCAATTTGGGGTGAGTAAATCGAAAATTTGAAAAGTTCTACGTAAGAATGGCAGTAATCCGTACCATTTACAACCTGTGCAAAATTTTACTTCCGGGAGATGCAGAGAGACGCCTGAATTTTTATCAGTGGTTGTTTGAATTGAATTCTTATTAGAAATACTTTGGACCGATGAGGCTACGTTCCCAAGGCGAGGGGTAGTGAATTTTCACAATTTGGATATTTGGTCACAAGAAAATCCTCATGAAATTCGGAGTCATTTCTAAACTTTCTAGAAAACCATCTATTTGAATTATTAGAGGATGTTCCATTAAATATACGACAAAATAGCTGGATACAAATAGATGATGCTCCTGCGCATTTTAGGAGAATAATACAAGAATGGTTTAATGAAGATTATATGAGATGATGGATAGGTAGAAAACCAAATGCCAATGTTAACCATAATGGTGCAGAGGGTCCAGTGTCTTGGCCAGCCAGATCGCCAGATCTAAACACCTTGCACTTCTATGCTTGGGGTGATCTACCTGAAAAGTTTACTCTACTCCAATAGATACTAGATCACAACTACTGCAGCGAATAGAAGACGAGTGTAATGAATTAAAAGAAAACCACCACATGATATTAGCTTCAATTAGTTCCTTTAATAGAAGATGTCAGAAATGTATCGATGTGGTTGGTTCGCATTTTAAACAATTGTTTTAAATACGCAACGTTTAGTTGTTGTTGATTGGTAAATATATTTTTATTATTATTTTGATTTAAATTGTTCTTATTTGTAAAGATAATGCCTCCAGAGAAAACTAAAACACACCAGGTACACTACCTCATAAGTGATATGGAAAGAATTTTGTTGATGTGCTTACAAAATACTTTTAAGCATAAACATAAATATTTTTGTAATATTAGATTTGAAGTGTCTGCCACAAGGTTATTGTATTTGTATGAATAACTTGAAAATGGTGAACCTTAGGCAAAAAATTAAAGTCACCTTTTTTACGTATTTGGTCACAGACCACCTAGACTGGCCGTATCTAATTCCAATGCACGGGTACCAGTGAATGCAAAATCCGGAGAAGTGGAGTGTGGAAGGCAATCTGATCGCGCGCATCTTTAAGCAGATCCGGATTAAGTAATATTTTTATTACATATTAAACATTATATTGCATCTTATGACAAATATTCAATTTTAAGCTTGTAATTTAGAAAATATTATATTTTAGTGTTATATTAAATAAAACTACAAAATAATTTAAATATATTTATTGTCCTCTAAATAACATTAATTTATATTTGCCTTTTCGTAGATTTTACCGAATTAAATAATTTGACTTCATGATTTATTCGTACATCGATATACTTCACACATTCAGCCCTTGCAAGTTCTAAATGATTACAATTGTTAGGCAAATTATCAAATTGATGTTCATGCAAAGGACCCCGCACTTTTTATATGGAAAAGTCGGGAAGTCTAATTTTTGGTGGAAAAGGTAGTTCTCAACATCCTGAACAAAAAAGCTAATGGGCACAAAAAATCTAGCGTCAGGATTTTGCGCTACGGCGCATACAAGATCGGCACCTGGGTTTTCAGGAGTCGGGTTATTTTTATCAAAAAAGAGCAAGTTCAGTGACCGATTATGGAGACATGCATGCGTGGAGGTGTGCTGGAGTGAACAAGTAGTATATACAGGGTGACCCATTAAGAATGGAAACACTCGCGTACAAAAGTTGTTTATGGACCGATTTGAACCGGGTTTTTTTTTAAAGATAGATCCCCAAAAGCTCTATCTTGATGCAAAATTTGAAGACGAAATTTTGATTTTCAAGGCCTACTACGAATTTTTTTTTAAGTGAAAAATAGCAAAATTTTGTTAGCGATTTTTTTTTATAAAAAATCTGACTACACCACTGGATTTAGGTACCCCTCAAATGCATTTATACCAATTTTTGTGAAAAAAAGTTTGCCTCTAAAATAGTTATGACAATAACGGCATCACCAGTGTTTGCCGTTGTCGGTGAACCTATTCTTTTATAAAAACTGAATAGAACCCAAAGGGAAACAAACTTAAATATAACAAATACTGGTTTAATAATTATTAATAAGAATCATAAAAACCAGTATACATAAAATAAACTACAAGGTCGTCAAATTATTATTATTTCGTGGTTATTATGCCAAAACTTACAAATATTACCTTCTTAGACAAAAATAATTATAATTTTTTAGTCGATAATCCTCCATTACAAGAAAGAGTAAATCTACATTTTCAGTTGGATGGATGTCCAATACACAATGCGAGACAAGTCAGGGAGTGGCTTAACGAGAATTTCCCCAGTCATTGGATAGGTCGAAACAGTCCATTAATTCATTGACCACCCCGATCTCCGGACCTTACCTCACTTGATTTTTTTCTGTGGGGCTTTATTAAGTCCAAAGTTTATAAGACACGGCCAAATAACCGGGAGGTATTGTGCACTAGAATAAGGGAAGCGTGTGAGTAGATTAATGCGCATCAATTACGAAATGTAAAAAAAAAACGTTATGAAAAATGTATAGAATTAAACGGAGGATTAGTGGAAGCTACAAGAATTTAAATTTAATGACGTGATTAGTGTAAATCAATTTGACAGACTCCTTTTTCATTTTTAAAAATGTAATTTTTTAATTACTTTTTTTTTATCAATTGTTTATATTAGAGTAATTGTTGTTTATTTTGTGTATACTGGTTTTTATGATTCTTATTAATAATTATTAAACCAATGTTTGTTATTTAATTTTGTTTCCCTTTGGGTTCTTTTTGGTTTTTATGAAAGAATAGGTTCACCGACAACGGCAAACACTGGCGATGCCGATATTGTCATAACTTTTTTAGGGGCAAACTTTTTTACGCAAAAATTGGTACAAATGCATTTGAGGGATTCCTAAATCCAGTGGTGTAGTCAGATTTTTTATAAAAAATCGCTAACAAGATTTTGCTATTTTTCACTTAAAAAAAAATTCGTAGTAGGCCTTGAAAATCAAAATTTCGTCTTCAAATTTTGCATCAAGATAGAGCTTCTGGAGATCTATCTTTAAAAAAAAACTCGATTCAAATCGCTCCATAAACAACTTTTGTACGCGAGTGTTTCCATTCTTAATGGGTCACCCTGTATATGTATATACAGGGTGATTCAGTCATAATGTCATTAATTTTAAGAGCAGGTAGAGAAAAATGAGTATAATACGATGGCGTGATTAAAAAAAATTAAATGCATATTTAAGCAGAAAAAAATATTTTCAAATCACTATTTAACCCCCTTTTCAGTCTGTTACTGACCGGCTGACGTCAGTCGCTTCTTCAGAATTTGCGCACGACTACGATATGAACAACGCGCCCTAGATGCAATGTTGCCATATTTATATATTTTCGCACATATAAAGACAATAAATAAACGGTTTGCTCACGTCAGCCAATAATAATTTAAAATGATATAAATTATTTTTTATAATTATGCAATCAACACATTCAATTGTTATTGTTGCCCAGCAAGAACCTCGAGGAGGTCTGAGCATGCCTTGCCAAAAATCAGTTTTTATTAACATAATGTTAATTTTTTAATTTGCTGTAAGCCTTCGGGCAAATGTTCAAATAAATTACCCTTACCGTTACCGTCTATGCACAAGTGTACACGTTGGATAGTTGAGCGGCGGATGCAATGGAATAAACCAGGTTTGTTACGTATTTCTTCAGCGGCATCTTCGATACGATTCCGCAACTGCTCTACATTCTCTACCTCGGTGTGATACACGACAGATTTCATATAACCCTATATACAAAAGTCCATAGGATTATGGGCCCTCATCTCCCTATCCACCGATTGGGACATTCATCGTCTAAAAATCAACGGACATCGCGAGCAAAATGGGCCGGATCTCCGTCGTGCATATACCACATATCCAGTAACATCTGAAGGGGAAGATTTCCAAACAATTCTACTAAAATTGAAAGTAACGCGACCCATTTAGATGTTCAGGTAGAAAATGCGGCCCTATTAAACGATCGCCATATAATAATTTCAATTTCATTACAGAAATATTGACATAAAAAAACCAACACTCACTAGATAATTTATAAAGAGAGGGTGAAATGTATGTAGTATTTAAATATTGACTGTAAGTAATAGAAAATAAAAAACAATCGGACGGAGACAAATAAACAACTCGGTACGTGTTTCCGACCTAGGGTAACCTGTATCTAGGGTCAATAACCTTTTTATTTGACCCACTTTTAATTTGCACGTGTACGTGTGCATAGTCTAGCAGTCAGATAGGCTGCCGTGACCAACAGAGTGCCACGGCTGCAAACAACTTAATCGTAGTATTTTGAACTCCTGAATCCAAAAAACTTCGTCGCAAAGCCTGAAAGTGGTGAGTTTAATTGTTATCAACAAATTATGTTTAAATGGCTGTAAAAAGTTTTTATTTTTATAGCTAGTAACGGAACTCTATCTGGCTGCTAGACTAATACGAACTGTAGTAGGATCGCATTCCATAGAGCAAAAAGTTGTCGGCCTTTTATCAAAGGAAAATGTAATGAATCGGGATGGGATGATTGTTTTCCAATGTACGGTTATTACAATTTATCATTTTTAATATTATTAACGTTTTAACGTTTTATAATTTATTTTGTTAAATAATACACAGTTTTAGGATTTAAATTTATTATTCAAGATGCAGTTGCGTATAACCAAAGTTTACATAATAAATGTAAACTTTAATATAAATATAAACTTTGGTGTAACCTAGGTTGTTTGTAGGTACTTATTGTTTTTGAGAAAGTAATATGTTTTTTACCTGTTTAAAATGTCAGCACGAGTAAAACAGCGTTCATCCGTCCAGCGCACTTTGTTTTAAAAATAGAAATAAAGTTAGCGTCTGCTGCACTTCGATTTAGCTGCAATTGCAAAATTCAAGACGATTGGGGAAATCAGCAGGTTCTAAAGCTTGAACGTTTTGAAAATGGTACGGGTTGAGTGAATTCTCCCGCAATATCTCGGCTCTCAATCATACGATCTCAATCAAATTTGTTGTGCATGTCACATCTAATTACTAAAGACGGAATTTGGACGTCCGGTTGACTCACAACTTTTTTAAGGGTGGTTATGACCATCCCCGAAATGGCTGCCATATTATCTCGGCTCTCAATCACACGATCTCAATCAAATTTGTTGTGCATTTCATATTTAATTACTAAAGACGGAATTTGGACGTCCGGTTGACTCACAATTTTTTTAAGGGTGGTTACGGACCATTCCCGAAATGGCTGCCAATATATCTCGGCTCTCAATCATACGATCTCAATCAAATTTGTTGTGCTTGTCACATTTAATTACTAAAGACGGAATTTGGACATCCGGATGACTGACAATTTTTTTTAAGGGTGGTTATAGACCATCCCCGAAGTGGCTGCCAAATTATCTCGGCTCTCAATCATACGATCTCAATCAAATTTGTTGTGCTTGTCACATTTAATTACTAAAGATGGAATTTGGACGTTCGGTTGACTCATAAACGGTAGCCTTCTGCGCCTATGCTCATAGAGCAGTGATGTTAATTTTTTTCCCGAAGTTTGTCTATTAAAATCTGGACTACCCAAAGTTTTATTTTTCCCGATTTCAACGCTTTAATAATATGTCTCATAACTCGTAAACCATTCACTTTTCGATAAAATAATGTTTTTTCATCCGGAATGTTTCAGACTATTATAAAATGTATTCATATTACCAATTAATTCAGTGGCGTAGTTTTACTTTAAATAAGAAAACGACATCCTTGTTTCTCTGCCACTGGTCTTTGAATTTGGACTATGTGCATACAAAACTCGGGGAAATATTTGAAAAAAATGTGATTTAATTTTTGTTGTAATTGTTGTTATATATACACTGCTGTGAACAGAAATTGCAACACCAAGAAAAGAGATAGATAATGAAATGAAAATTCGAGGAATAACTCATTTTGCTACAGGTATAAAATGATTACAATTACAGCCTAATATGATTTAAGATAAGGGTAACAGTTTTAAAATTTATTTTTGATTCTAATTATTGTGCTTTTGAGGGGTGTTTATTACAAGCAAATTTTTGGTACCACAATGGGGTCCACAATTTCACCTATATTAGTTAATTACGTTTTGGATGATTTGGTTAGGGATTTCCTATCAAAGTTACATATTAACATACCATTTGTTAAACGCTACGTAGATGATTTGATTCTGGCGGTTCCACATAATGAGATAGATAACACTCTGAGGGTTTTTAATAGTTACAATAATGTCATCCAGTTCACCGTTGAAAGGGAGCAGAACAACTGCATCCCATTTTTGGATATGTCAATATACAGGGACCAACATAACATGTTAGCCAAGAAGTGGTATAGAAAATCTATGAGTAGTGGCAGGTACCTTAATTTCCATTCATACCACCAAAACAAAATGAAATTGAATCTAATCTCAGCCCTTAAAACCAGGGTATATAAATTGACACACACCAGTTTCGTAAATCAGTCGCTTATTAATGAGTTAAAAACACTAGTGATAGAGAATTCCTACCCAGATAATCTAATTAACAAAATTTTGTTTAATACGGACACTAACAATGTTTATCCATTACATAATAGACTTACTGACAATGACATGGAAATTGATAACAATTCACAAGCCACTGTTCAAAAATATAAATATTTTTTGTTTTTAAAAGAATTAGCTCCAAAATTAATGTATATTATTGATGATTTAAATGCAAAGATAGGTTTTAAGAATTTACTTGCTTGTAATAGACTTTTTTCTAAAACTAAAGAACCATACCATAAATTGGAAAGATCGGGAGTAGTATATAAAATTGATTGTGTAAACTGCAACCAGACATACATTGGACAAACAGCTCGTACATTAAAAGGCAGACTTACATCTCATAAGAGTGATTGTAATTAAAAAAAAAACGTCCTGTGCCCTTTCAGAACATACATTAAGTACAGGCCATAAAATGAATTTTAACAATGTCACAGTCTTGGAGAATGAAATTAATTACAATAAGCGTGTTTTTTTGGAGATGGTTCGTATCAATGAATTTGCAAATGCCTTGAATAAAAAGTCGGATATTAACAATTTGAGTGGTATTTATAATTTTTTATTACATGTTGATAATTTTATAAATTTACCTACATCTGTTTCAAATTTGGAGTGATTTACCGCCTCCGTATTAAGTTGGTAATGTAGTTGGCAATGCTAATTGTCCCTGTTAGGCTATTCTTTAACCTCATTGGTTGTTTGTAGTCAGTTTTGAATATTAGTGGATTTTTCAAAAAAAAAACTTGTTCTGATAAATTAAGGTATAAAAAATTGGTTCACTTTTCACAGACAATGCTCATTTTCAGTATATTGACTCGAAAATTGTTTTAAAAATGTGACGGTAGTTATAATTGTTTTTTAAAATTAATTGTTATGTGCATAAATTTTAACAATGGTGTTTGTATTTCTCTTTTTTGATGATTTTCTAATTTAATCTCACGTTTGTAAGTATATAATAAGCTTTTATAACTTATTATTTTAAGCATTGTTTTTGTTATATTTTATAGATGTCTTGA
>NW_019417728.1:42689-45498 GCF_000390285.2 Anoplophora glabripennis | reverse complement strand
CCCTCAGCTTGTGGCACGGCTTGGTCTGCCATTCCACAAAATAGGGAAAAAAGAATTCGTAACAAGTTCCCCTTTACTTATTAATTAAGGGGAACCCTACACCTATCGTTCCACAACGCGAGCCGAACCCGACATCCGCAGAAGCAGCCGCGGCCGTGCAGAAACGCTTCCTGCACGCATCAAACGTGTCCTGGAGATTCTTAGGGATACCCCCAACCACGTCACCGTCGCCAAACGGGTCCGGAAACGACCACGTTCGTGGACAACAACAAATCTCCTAGATGTCTCTGATATTCACTTCCTTCATTTTATGTACAAAAATTTGTCACCATTCAGTTTGAATCGTTGTTTTTGCTCTCACTCGATATCAGTACTTCCACATATCTGTATCGTGGTTCCTAAATTAACAGTTTTCACACATAAAGTTTAAATTATGATGATGTTCAACACAAAAATTAAATGCAAAATAAAAATGAATAACAAAAAAGTTCTCCTGATGTAACTGTTGTTTTAAAAAATTTTGGTTTTTCTTTTCTTTTATATTATACATGGAGTTGGTTGCTCTTAGATATGTATTAACAAAAAAACTATTGTAAAAATTAAAATGTAATGCATGTTAAAATTGTAAATAATTAAGTTGTTTTATATTTTCAGGTTTTTAGTGTAACGTGTACAAAATAATGTGTTTTATTTGAAAAATAATCTTTGAAAAAGTTCCCGATCGGGAGCGAAACGTTAGAATTTAATAAAAAAATCATTTTGACCAGCGGTCAAACTAGAATATATATATAGTTGAAATGATACGGTTAACCTTGACGATTGAGTTAGAGACCAAAAAAAATTATATATTGGGGATGTCGTCAATTGGTGGTTGAAAGAAAACTCTTATTTAACTTAAACCAAGCTTTCGATAATTATTTATTATCTTTTTCAAGGTTACTGGCTAAAATGTACAACAAAACATTAATATAATGAAATAATTACATAAAATGGGTACTTACTTCAGTTGACAGAGTTACATCTTAAAACTTAATGGATAGTATAAAATTTTTATTTTTATTTTCATTGTTCTGAATAGCTGTCTAGTCTCGACTGAATAAAATTTTAAACCTAAAATAAGTCTACTTAGTATTAATCTTATCACAGACAGGCAGGGAGAAAAAACTGGAATTTAATTTTTCTAACATAAAAAATTTAAAAATTATGAACAATTATAAATATACAATGTCAATTTTGTTTAGATAATGCCAACAAATATGAGTAATTCATAACTAAATTTTGTGTATCTCTTTTTTTATTTAACGCATCATCATTAAAGGCTGTTTCAAAAGCTTCCAAAAAAATTCTTTTATTATAATTATTTTCTGTACAAATCACCTTTGTTTCACTAAAATTTAGTTTATGTCCTGTTTCAATACTATGCCCCGCCAAAGCACACGACTGTTTTTTTAATCTAATATCACTCTTATGTGATGTTATTCTATCCTTTAATAATATAATAATAATTCCAAGATGGCCAACCAAATTTTCAAAAATTAACAGAATCGCAGCAAATTTGGTATACAGGGGTTTTCGGGGTCGCTGACTACGGATCCGAGGTCAATTTTGCAAAATTCAAGATGACGGATCCAAAACGGCCGACAAAATTTTCAAATAATAAAAGAATCGCAACAAATTTGGTATATGAGGGTTTTCGGGGTCGCTGATTACGTATTCGAGGTCAGAATTGCGAAACTCATTTTGTAATATTTTACCTAATAATGTGTTAATCTACTTTTTTCGGCTATATCTTGCTCTTTTTTTTCTGTAAAAGATCTATTTACGGGTTGAATTTTGTAAATCTGATCTCGGATTCGTGATCAGAATGTGTTATTATTTGAAAATTTAGTCGGCCGCCATCTTGAATTTTGCAAAATTGACCTCAAGTTCGTTATCAGCGACCCCGAAAACCCCCTTATACCAAATTTGATGCGAATCTGTTATTTTTTGAGAATTTGGTCGGCCATCTTGGATCCGTCATCATGAATTTTGCAAAATTGACCTCGGATCCGTGATCAACGATCCCGACAACCCCTGTATACCAAATTTGGCGCGGATTTGTTATTTTTTGAAAATTCGTGATATCTGACCTTAATTGACCCGTTTCTTTTGAGGTTAGAAAAAGAACAATCAATTCTGACCGCTAATTCACGTTCAGCGGGGTCTTAACTATATAAATGAACATTTGAATATAGTAAAAAAAATTTTTCTAGTTTTCCTAGCACTTTCATGAATTTATGCTATTTTTGACCTGTTTTATGAGGTTAGGAAATTCCTGAGATGTGATAGCTCAATTCTTCTTTTTTTTGTGTGGCTGTGTTATTATTTTGAAAAAAGTTTATACTCAGTTTGAAGAGATTATTTCACCGCTATCGGTGCCATTTTGCAGTCACCATTTTTTAAATTTAAAGAGAGTATACCGCATATGCTGATTACACAAGGAATACTTTTAGTGAGACTATGGAAGCGATCAATTGGCGTTTTCAGCAGATTTTGACCTTAAACGTGTTAATTCGCTGGTATAGGCGCCATTTTGAAAACTTGTAAGGCGCACATAATATTAGGTAGTGCACTTGCTTACGAACGTTTCTAGTTAGATAGCATGAGCTTAACCGCAATTAAATGGCGTTATTAGCAGATCTTGACCTAAAATCGAGCTATTTCGCTGATATAAGCGCCATTTTGAGGTCGCCATTTTAAAATTTGTGTAAGGAGCACGTAACATTTGGTAGAGCACTTCCGTATCAACGTTTTGTGTTGAATAACACTA
>NW_019417728.1:30728-42322 GCF_000390285.2 Anoplophora glabripennis | reverse complement strand
ATATATACAGGGTGTATAAAACAAAAATTCAACACCCTGTTGCAAAAAATTTAAGCCGTTGTGTTATTATGTTCATATGAACTTTTCTTCATAAAATTACCTGAGGAATCACACAGTACGTCATTAAGGAACAGCCTGTATAATTCTGAAAACAAAATATAAATTCCAAAAAGAAACCAAAAACATAAAAATTGTAAAATTGTATATACTTAATATTATGTCTTCGTTCTTCATTCCGTTGAGTTATCTGCAAAAAGAAAAGTACCTGAACCCTTGAAATAATAATTTTTAGCAGAGTCAAAGGCAAATTATGAAAGTTATATCATTCTAATGTTGCGCTGCCCCACTATTTGCATTACAAATAAAATAAAATACTGTTCATGTCAGTAATATCGTTTCAGAAAAAACTAGTTCAATGCAAAAACAGGACCCCTATTTTAAACACAAAAAATAACATAAAGGGAACTCCAAATTATTACATTTATCTTGACGTAAATTTCGACTAGTTTAATAAGTATTGGTAAAAATAATATACTTACTCTTTCTTTTCCCCCGACCACCTTCCCCATCAATTGCACCTCGAAGCCATGCCTTCACAACTACAAATATTTCCTTTTCAGTTGCGTTTGCTGATAACGGATTTCCTCTTATTAATTCTAAAAATGTTATGTAAATTAAACTATAGTGTAAGATAATTATTAGTGGTTACGTCTATAGTACATAAAAACTAAAAAATATAAAAAATAAAACGGGCCGTTCAAGGCAGAAACTTCTAGAACCTTTCAATTTAATCCTCTACAAAACTGTCCCAGTGTACTATTTTAACCCCAAATATTTCAACCATATTTCATATTTCACAGATTTAAGCGACAGCTACTTACTGTTTCGGTTTCTCCATAATCTCAAACGTAAATACTGAAACTGCACTCTGCTGCACTCACACAATACTATTTCACCATTAGTCTTATTGCGTCTTATTCACATACAAAAAATGCAAATGGCGTCGGTCGCCACTCGGCAGTCGCAATACTCGCAATCGGCGTCGGCGTGGTCAAGTGGCAGGCAATGGCGCATGCGTGCTGTTTAAAAATACGTCTCTTGAAAAGTTAGATGATCTTTAATATACCATAAAAACGCCATCATAGCATAAACTGAAATTGCTTTATTTATGGTCAGATGGTAATTGACCACATTTGGGCATTTTGTGGCAATATGTAACAGTACAGATTTATGGTAAGCGAGTAAGAGCCATCAAAAAGCCATCGATAACAGCACTGGGCCAATTAAGTGCCGCAATTTGTGTGTTTGCTGGGTGTCGTCATCATTGTCGTTAATATTGTCATCTTCATCGTTGTCATTGTTATCATGATCGTCATCATTGTTGCCATCACTGTCATCATTATGATCGTCATCATGGTTGTCATTGTCGTCGTCGTTTTCGTGTGTTTACATTATTTCATTATTGGTATGCGAGTTATTGGTTTATCCTCTACAGGGAAGTTTGTTGCAGCTAGTTGACCAATCCCTAATAGTTCTAATCCGATGAATTTCAGCAACGAATAACCATAGATCAGTACTTTGAATTATGACACCAATTGAAGAGTACAGGGGAAAAAGGGGGAATGTCACTGTTGAGAATTGGAACCGAGTGTACATAGAAATAAAATAATATAAAGAACGTTGGAAACGTAAAAAAAGATTGAGTTGTTTGTTTATATACTTCGTCTGTCTGTCTTGTCATTAGTTTTATAAAAAGTCATTTTTCTGTAAAATGTCATTTTTCTGTAAAACCCATTAATTAAATAATAAAAACTCGTTTTTGTAAATCGAAGACATCGCATTTCCTATATAAAATACAGTCCACAAAACTTATATGTTTTTATAAAACATAAGAGGTCCTGCGAGCCGGATTAACCGACGACGGCGACGCATGGATTGGAACAATTAAGTGCAGAAGCTAAAACCTGAAGCCCCAGCATAGAGTGAAAGGTGCATACACACAAATTCAGGAATCCTGAAGTTCCCGCACTTCTCGAAGCTCCCGCACTTCTCTCGTATTCGAATCCAAGAATCCCGAGACTCCCGCACTTCTCTCACAATTGAATCCAGGAATCCCGAGGCTCCCGCACTTCTCGCATATTCACGCTGCCCATAGTGTAGAATTCGCAAGTGTAATAATTTCAGATTCAAGGTCAGACGCTCCCTTTGAGAGATAATTTCAATTTCATAAATACTGTCATTTAGTTGTCAAATTGTTAAATTGTTACATAGTTTTACTTAGTCCAAATACTAAATATGGAAGCTTTAATTAAGCAAAGAGGTACCATCAAAGGCACTATCACTAGAATTGAAACATTTTTAAATAAGAATAAATATCAAAATATCGATGTTAACGAATATGTTATACGAGAAACTGCATTAATTAAAGTTTTTGAAAAATATTCTGATGTACAAGACAAGAAAGAGGAGATCGATGAGTCTCAAGAGGAGGATAGAATTGACACAGAAAATAAATTTTTTACTATCCATGCCGCTATAAAAACAAAAATTCAGTCGAGTGTTGTGCCCGACATAACTCTTTCTAATTCTCGGAACCCCCCTCTGCAACAAAACTCAAATATGAATAGTACCGGTCAAGTAAAATTACCAAACGTAAATTTGCCATCATTTTCAGGAAAATATGAAGAATGGAAATCATTTATAGATTTATTTACGGCACTAATTCATAGCAATTCTCAATTAACAGATGTACAAAAGTTTGTTTATTTGAAATCAACTTTACAAGCTGAACCATTAAATTTAATAAATAAACTAATTAACTAAAACTATGAAAGAGTATTAGGCATATTAAATGAGAGGTATGATAATAAACTAATAATAATAAATAAGCACATTAAAAATATATTAGATATTCCTCCCATAAATAAATGTACAGCTTATAATTTGAGACAATTTTTAATTCACATAAATCAACATTTAAATTCATTAGATGCATTAATAGTCAATACAAAAGAGTGGGATCTATTACTTATCTATAGCTTTAGTCAAAAACTAGATTTTGACACATGCAAAGCATACGAGTTAGAAAAAAGTTCAACAGAATTTCCCACACTTAAAGAATTTTCCACTTTCCTTGAAAAACGATGTATAGCTTTTGAAAATTTATCTTCATCGGACACAAAGAAAACGGCTTCTCACATAGCAAATACGTCATCAGACACAAATAACAAATTTAAATGTTGCTTTTGTAAATTGACAAATCATGACATTTATAGATATTTCAAATTCAAAGCGCTTCCTTGTCACAAAAGACATCAGTTTATTCAAACAAATAAACTTTGCTTAAATTGCTTTGGTTCAAGGAATTCCCTAGAAAATTGTACATCTCGAAAATGTGCAATTTGCCAAGGTGACCATCATTCTCTCTTACACCCTGATGATAAACACTCAAAATCGTCAAATAATGTTGCTCAATCAAGTGGAACAAATTTATTAAATCAAAATTTAGCCCCTAACGTTAATTCAAATAATAATTCTCAAGAAGTTTCGCAAATCTCATCCGTCACTACTCACTCAAGTCTCTATACAAGAGGAATACAGGTGCTGTTAGCAACAGCTAATGTAACAGTTATATCAACAGACGGAACACCTATACAAGCAAAAGCTCTCTTAGATAGTGGAAGCCAAACCTCATTTATATCGCAAGATTTAGTTAACAAACTAAACTACACCCCGTATAAAACAAATATTCACATTTCAGGTGTTTCAAATATACAGGTATTTTTAAAACACATGGTAGATATTGTTATTCATTCTAAAATAGAAATAAATAAAAGTTTTAACGTTTCATGTGCAATATTACCAAAAGTTACTTGCTCATTACCCCAATTCACTATCGACAAAAATAATTTACCGATTCCTGAGAATATTAACTTAGCAGAGTCCACATTTAATATTACATCGAAAATAGATTTACTATTAGGATCGGATGTTTATTATGACATTATTCTCTCAGGCATAATTCACTTAGGAAGCAAAATGCCTACTTTGGAAAATACTCATTTTGGTTGGGTTATTGCATGTCCGGTATTAAATAATTATTATACAAATACCAGTGTTTCTTTGTGCTCACATATTTGTAATTTAAATGACCTCCTACCAAAATTCTGGCAACAGGAGGAAATTGAAAGTAAGCGTATTTTATCTCCAGAAGATGAAAAATGTGAAGACATATTTAAAAGCACAACTAAGCATTTAGTAGATGGCTCATTTCAAGTAAATCTGCCACTTGGCAATTCAAATGAATATTTAAAATTAGGTGACTCATACACTTCTGCTAGCAAAAGATTTTTTTGTTAGAAAAAAGATTTGAAAGAGATAAAGGATTGTTCTATCAATATAAAGCATTTATAGATGAATATATTTCTTTAAATCACGGTAAATATGTACCGTTAGATATAAAAATTAAAAATTACCTCACCATTGTGTAATCAGAGAAACATCAGTCACTACTAAACTCAGAGTTGTATTTGATGCTTCAATGAAAAAACTTTAAAAACTGGTTATTCTTTAAATGATATTATGTTGAAAGGTTTCACAGTTCAACCCGAACTATTTGACATTTTATGTAGATTCAGAACGTTTGAGTTTGTAGCAATAACGGACATAGAGAAAATGTACAATTAATCCATCTCAATTATTTTTACAAAATATATTATGGAGAGATCATCCCAATGAAGAATTAAAATGTATAGAGTTACAAACCGTAACTTACGGTACTAATTCGGCTCCGTACTTAGCAACTAGATGCTTAGTCGAATTAGCAAATCAACATAGGGTTCATTTTCCACTCGCTTCACAAATGATACTCACACAATGTTATGTAGACGACATATTATTCGGTGCCAATGATTTTGAAACATTGGTAAAAGTTAAAAATGAACTTCTAGAAATGTTACAATTAGCAAAATTTAAATTGCACAAATGGTGTTCGAATTCACAGGAATTCTTGAATACGTTTTGTGAAACAAATCAATCTAATATATTTGATATCAAAGCCGATAATGTCTCAAATAAAGTTCTCGGTCTATCATGGAATCCAAATTCGGATAATTTTAAAATTAGCGTGCCATTATTAAATGATGAGTTATCACCCACAAAAAGAAATGTGCTATCACAAATTGCTCAATTATTTGATCCTCTCGGATTTATTGGACCAGTGATAGTCATTGCAAAACTCATTATGCAAAAAATATGGATTCGTAAGTTGGATTGGGACGAAAAACTTTCTACGGAATTACTAAATGAATGGAATACTTTTATCTGTAATACACATCATTTGTCAAATATAGAAATTCCGCGTCATATATTTGCGACAAAGAAAATATTAGAAATACAGATACATGGTTATGCAGATGCTTCTTTGAAGGCTTTCGGTGCGTGTGTGTATTTACGTGCATTATATATTGATGAAACTGTTTCTTGCAACTTAATATGTTCTAAGTCTCGAGTTGCCCCTTTAAAAACCGTTTCTCTACCCAGATTGGAACTATGTGGAGTAGTACTTCTTTCAAAATTAGTAAACAAATTAATGTCTGTATTTTCATTTAAAGTTAACAGTGTTCACTTATGGACTGATTCGCAAATAACTTTATGTTGGTTAAAATCACATCCATCACGATGGACTATTTTTGTCGCTAATAGAGTCGCAGAAGTACAAAACTTAACTTCTAAATATCATTGGAATCATGTTAAATCAAAAGAGAACCCTGCTGATTTATTATCTCGAGGATTAATTCCGAATGAAATAAAACATAATGATATTTGGTGGCATGGCCCTCAGTACTTACATGATTTTTTCTTTAAATTAAAAGGGCATAACGAAGAAAATTTGCTAATATTCAATATAGATGAAATCCCTGAACTAAGAAAAATTACTATGTTAACTACCCCGGTAATGAATGATGCAATATTTTCAAACTTTTCAAATTTTTCACGGTTACAGCGAACTATTGCTTATTGTTTTAGATTTGCTAATAATTCAAAGAAAAATTCAATTAAAAATTACGGATTACTCACGATTGAGGAATGCAACTTTCTCTTACAGTAATAATTAGAGTTATTCAAAAAACTCATTTTGAAGATGAATTTGAACAACTTAAAGTTAATAAACCTATTTCTAAAAACGCTATTGCTTCATTAAACCCTTGGATTGATGAAAAAGGTTTAATTCGTATAAATGGACGTCTTTCAAATGCAGACATAAGTTTTGAATAAAAATATCCAATATTACTTCCCGCAAAAAACTTTGTAGTGAAATTATTACTAAAACGAGAACTATTTCACGCAGGAGCTCATACTGTGTTGTCTAACATTAGATTAAGATATTGGCCAATCAATGGTTTAAGACAAATAAAACACATTATAAAAAACTGTGTGACTTGTCACAGATTTAAAGCGCTGCCAGCAAACCAAATTGTGGGTAATTTACCCAAGGACAAAGTTTCAATAGCTAGACCATTTCTTAAAGTTGGAATAGATTTTGGCGGACCTTTATTAATAAAATCATCTAATCTTAGACGTGCTTCGCTCACAAAATGTTATATAGCAATTTTCGTGTGTATGGTAACTAAAGCATTCCACATAGAAATTGTTTAAAGTCTTACAACAAAGTCTTTCTTATTAACATTAAAAAGATTTATCGCACGTAGAGGTAATCCATCTGTCATTTACAGTGACAATGCGACAAACTTCTGTAACGCACTTTCCTGCGGTTTCGGTTCTGGTGGTGGTGACTGTTAGTTACGTTACTTATGGCCGCCCCCGGTATACTACCAACTCTAAACGGAATCTTAATTCACAATTGCGAATTCTAATCTACTGGATTTATTGACGTCACTGACGTCCCTATTTGAACGCCTAATTTTATGACGACCCTTGACTACTAGTTTATCGGCAGCGGTGGTTGGCAGCCGGCGGTGGTGAGTGACGTCACAGGAACGTACTCCGGATTGAATCTTTTTGTTTGGTTTTTGCCTCGGGCGCCAGTTTCCCAATCAGTTACGTGGGGGAAACTCCACGTGAAACCTACCCTCGGTTTAGAGTAAGTACTCGGGATAGCTGCAGTGAAGAAAGTTTAATTCCAGGGGTCTGTTATATTTCTCTTAATTTCAAGCAAAGTAGTTCTCTGAGTGTAGTGTTATTTTCCTTTCAAAATAAACGGTCTTATCAGTGTAGGTCACAAAAAGATAAGCGGACCCCTTTTTTACTGATCGGAATTTTATCAACTTTGTCGGCGTTAAGAATGAATACAAACGGGAATTATATTTACTAGATTTATTAATCAGGCCTATTGAATTTGAAACAAACAAACAAAAGTAAAACAGATTCTAATTACAATTATTATTACTAACTAAAACCAGGAATATACAATAAATTTACAAGCGGTGTAAGAATGAAATAAAATGGGTTAGAAATAAAATGGGTTAGAGCAATTATTTGCGACGGGTTTAAAAATGCCGATACGGTTTTCGGAGCTGTAAATAAATACAAATTAGTCAAATATCAGGACACAAAATCGGTACGGTAGAAAACGGAGTCTTTGGCGTTTGGTTTATTTAATAAACAATCTAAGACTTTACGAAACGGTACGCCAGAATAATATTCGGTTTTAAATTTCGGTCGGTGCTAGAAAGGGAAAAATAAGATTAATAAATTAGAGCAATAAATAAATTGTTCCCAATGGTTCTGAAACAGAAAAATAATTACGGGTGACTCTAATTCTACAAATAAATATCGGCGGCAGTTTCTAGCAAAGCGACGGAAATTAAGCGGAAATGCGACCAGCCAGGAGAAAAAGCCAAGCAAAGCGGTTTATATCAGGCACAAATAAGCAAACGGTAATCAGGAAAATGATGTTGTTGGTAAACAGGAGGCAAAGTCTGGACGAGGTGCGAGTTCAAATGCGGGGCGGCCGACAGACTTCTCCCGGAAGCGGTGGGTGGCCCAGCCAAACTTCGGGGGTCTATCCGTCGTTGCACAGCCGACACACAACGTCTTCTACTGGCGGTGGGTGGCCCAGCCAAACCAGCAGTTTCGGTTATTGTGCCCTACAGCGTTTATCTAGCTTGGGCGGTGGGTGGCCCAGCCAAACCTTCGCCGACAACGCTGCTGCTGTACACTTCGACACCTTCACGTCTTCTACTGGCGGTGGGTGGCCCAGCCAAACCAGCAGTGTCAGTAAAGGGGCTCACAACGTTTGTCGAACGAGGGCGGTGGGTGACCCAGCCAAACCGTCGCCGATAACGCTGCTGCCGTACGGACCTGCACTCAACGTCTTCCACTGGCGGTGGGTGACCCAGCCAAACCAGCAGTTCGGTCGATGTGACTAACAACGTTCGTCGAACGAGGGCGGTGGGTGACCCAGCCAAACCTTCGCCGACAACGCCGTGGTCGTACTGTCTTGCCAGAGTTCAAAACGGCCAGACTTGTACCATAGCAGGACAAGTGAGAATAGGAAAATACAATTTGCTTACTTATTCCGGACGGTTGCTTCTGGCGGCTAACTCCTTGGGTCGGGTGGCGGTCTCTGGTCGGTCTTCAGGTCTTCGGGGTGGTCCTCGGGCTGGTGTTGGAACTGGAGCTCTTCGAGTTCTGGCAGCGAACTCCTTGGGTCGGGTGGCGGTCTCTGGTCGGTGTTCAGGTCCTCGGGGTGGTCCTCAGGTTGGCGTTGGAGTTCTTCGAGTTCTGGCAGCGAACTGAGGATCTTCGTGCAGGAACGGTGGTTTTATTGTCCCAATCCCCCCTTGACTAGGCAGGAGTCGTGGTGGGACTATGCGCGCGGCCCTCGACAGAGTGGGGCAGCGGACGGTTTCGGCTCGACTCGCGGTTAATTGCTCTCACCCAATTAAACTAATTAAATAAATAACTGGCCAGCGGCCTTACAAAAATCGGAAAATAATAATGCTTCATTACATCCCCCCCTTACTTCGGTGAAAAATAAAATAAAAGAATTTTATTTTATTTTTCTTCATTAAAAACTTATTACTATCGGAAATTTCTTAAAACTAATAACGGTAAATAAAAAGTTTCTCCTATTAAGGCGTGTGTCCCATTCGTGACCAATGCTTTATTGGGGCCACATACACCTTTTACAATACGGGTTAAGAAATGCTAGGTATCCCGCTCATGGCCTGAAGTAGGAACCTACCGACCTAGCTCGTCGTCCGGTTCGTCGTACTGGCATTCCTTCCCACTGCGTAGCTTGGTCTCGCCGCGGAGTTCTACGTGTCTGCAGGTATAGGCAACATTGTACGCCTTTAGATTGTAGGCGTCGGGGCGGTTTTTGGATGTTCCGGTGTTGTTTCGGGGTTCCTCGGCAGGTGCAGTCTCGGCTCATGACACCCATTTGACCACATTGAGAACAGAAAAGCCGGGGGGTACCAATGCAGTGCGCTCGCACATGGCCGGGATAGCCACAGCGCCAACAGAGGACATGAGTGTCAACGGGTAAATAAATTGGTTGGTGCTCCTTAGTCTGGGTTCTACTCGGCGCTGGGGGTGCTGCGACCTTACCGGGGCTTTGGTTGCGGTGGGCTACGACTTCCCTCGGATCGGGATCGGATATCACAGTCTTGGCTGGTTTCACGGGTTCTCGGATTGTTGCGGTGTCTTCTTGGTGGACGGTAACAGATTCGACGAGACTGGGTGTCTCGTTTATGGCCTCCTCCAGGGCGACGAGGAGAAAATCGGTCTCATCACATTCGGTTATGTGGACGTCAAGTACGGGACTTTCCATTTCCTTGGAGAGAGACAAGAAAATGATTTAATTACAACAAAGATATCGGTTTAAATAAACAGGTTTTTATTTCCGGCATATCTTAATAACATAAGAGCACTAAACTAATGAAATCAAAATCAATTTTCTTTTTTTTTTATAATCTAACAGGGATGTAAGGAGGGGTAGTTTTAGTCTCGTTGTAGTGGTTCAGGGGACAACCAATAGTGGTACTGCTGGCCGGCGGATGTCTTCAGCCGGTACCGGGTGCGTTTCGGGCACGTTTCTGGGGGTATTTGGGACATAATTTTTTTTCAGAGTTCTTCGTCCCATAACTGGGGGTCCTTGTTTTCCCAAATGAGATCCCCGAGTACCAGGTTCTCACATATTTTCGTTAACGGTTTGGGTTTCGGTATATCCGTGGTAATACGGTTTTCGGTAGGGGTCACGGTAGGGGGCCGTGTCGGGCAGCAGGGTTTCCGAGCGGTTAAGTCCTCGGGAATATTTGCCTCGGGTCCGGGAGCGGGAGCGGGAGCTGCTGGGGCCGGCGATCTTTCCGCCGCTATCCCTTTCAGGGATTGCATCAGCCGCGCTCGTCGCTTGGCTTCGGCTTCATAGGCCTGTGCCTCGAGGCGTTTGAAGGCGGCGTCTAAGTGGGGGGGTTTTCAATGTCGGGACGGAGGCTCCTCGGGGCGGTTCACCTGGTAGACGCCCTCGGACTAAACGGGGTCGTTTAAAATGCACTGTGAAGCAAGATAAAGAAAACGGTAGGATGGGTTTTTTTTCCTTTGCTTTGCTTTGCTTTTCCCCCATGACTGGTTGCGCCTCTCGCGTATGCGTTATGCATTTGGTACAGGTACGGGTTTTAAATCCTTGATGTGGATTCTTTTTAATTTCTTTCCCGCTTCGGATTTTAGGTCATAAACCACGGGTGAAATTACTTTAATAACGGTATACGGTCCGGAGTATTTGGGAGCTAGTTTTGCCGCAAAACCTCTAACAGCGGACGACAACGGATTCTCCCGCTTCATTACCCGGTCTCCCACGCGACATCGCCAGTCACGCCGGCGGAGATTATAGTAATGACTTTGCGTGTTAAAGGCATGTGACAAATTTAGTTTTACTAGATCGAAAACTTCTTTGAGTTTCGATACACGGTTTACATGGTTCTCTCGGTCAGTATCGGACGGCCCTTCCTCTGGGATAGATTCCTTATTGCGGTACAGTGCCTTCGGTACTTCCAACTCTCGGCCAAAGTTCAGGAAGGAGGGTGTGAATCCTGTAGATTCATGACGGGCGCTGTTGATTGCAAATTTGAAATCGGCTAGATGTTGGTCCCAGTGACGGTGATCCTGTTCACAGAATTGTGCTATCATTGTCTTGATAGTCCGGTTTGTCCTCTCAACAGGATTTGCTTGCGGAGTATAGGGCGGAGTAAATCGGTGTCGTATATCCAGGTCTTGTAATAAGGAACGGAATGAACGGCTATCATATTGCGTTCCATTATCACTGATGATTTCCTTCGGGCATCCATAACGGCAAATGATGTCCTCGTAGAGGGCTTGCGTAACGTTACGGGCGGTGGCACTTCGGAGTGGTCGGAATTCAACCCACTTGGTAAAACGGTCCTGGAATACAATTAAAAATCGGTGACCCTTACTGGACCTCGGTAACGGTCCAACTAAGTCGGTGCTGACGGTTTCCCAGGGTTGTCGGACTACGGACGGTTGCATCTTCCCTGGTGTCTGTTGCTGCGATGTCTTATAGCGCTGGCATTGAAGACAACTTCTCACATAACTAGTGACTTCCCGGAACATGC
>NW_019417728.1:0-26849 GCF_000390285.2 Anoplophora glabripennis | reverse complement strand
TCTTCGAGTTCTGGCAGCGAACTCCTTGGATCGGGTGGCGGTCTCTGGTCGGTGTTCAGGTCCTCGGGGTGGTCCTCGGGCTGGTGTTGGAGGTCTTCGAGTTCTGGCAGCGAACTCCTTGGGTCGGGTGGCGGTCTCTGGTCGATGTTCAGGTCCTCGGGGTGGTCCTCGGGCTGGTGTTGGAACTGGAGCTCTTCGAATTCTGGCTGCGAACTGAGGATTTTAGTCTGGAATCGTTGGTTTTATTGTCCCAATCCCCCCTTGACTAGGCAGGAGTCGTGGTGGGACTATGCGCGCGGCCCTCGACAGAGTGGGGCAGCGGACGGTTTCGGCTCGACTCGCGGTTAATTGCTCTCACCCAATTAACTAATTAATAAATATATGGCCAACGGCCTTGCATGAAACGGAAAATAAATACTGGTTCATTACACTTCGTTGGTGCATATAATCAATTAAAAGAATTATACACATTTTTTAAATCTCCACAAATAATTAATAAAATAGAAACTTTTCTGTCCGGTAATGAAATAAAATGGAAATTTATACCCCCTAGAAGTCCACATTAGGGAGGTATATGGGAAGCAGCTATTAAAAGCGCAAAATTTCATTTAAAACAAATTGTAGGAAATTCGCATTTGACTTTTGAAGAACTCAGTACTGTACTCGCTCAAATTGAGTCGATTTTAAATTCAAGACCAATTTGTGCGCTCTCTACGGATCCTTCTGATTTAAGATGTTTAACTGTTTAACCCCAGGTCATTTTTTAATAGTTGACAGTTTGATGTCATACCCGGAAAAGGATATGGTAAATACTCCAGACACCCGTTTAAAATTTTGGCAACGTTGTGTAAAATTGCAACAAATATTTTGGAAAAAATGGTCTGTTGATTATCTAAATAGACTTCAAAATAGACCAAAATGGTATCGATCTAGTGAAAATCTAAAGGTCAATGATATCGTTCTTATAAAATAAGACAATGTACCTCCATTTAATTGGCCTAAAGCCAGAATTATTGAAGATTTCCCCAAAAATGTCGTAAAACTTGAAACAAGTGAAGGTATAATTACGCGCCCTCTTTCAAAATTGTGTCCTCTTCCTCAAGAATGTTAAATAATAAACATATTTTATTTATATTTATTGTTTTGTTTTTTGAAGTTTTCACTTCAACGCAGGGGAGGATGTTGAGAATTGGAACCGAGTGTACATAGAAATAAAATAATATAAAGAACGTTGGAAACGTAAAAAAAGATTGAGTTGTTTGTTTATATACTTCGTCTGTCTGTCTTGTCATTAGTTTTATAAAAAGTAATTTTTCTGTAAAAAAGTCATTTTTCTGTAAAACCCACTAATTAAATACTAAAAACTCGTTTTTGTAAATCGAAGACATCGCATTTCCCATACGAAATACAGTCCACAAAACTTATACGTTTTTATAAAACAGTCACAAACTAGTCCAAATTGAGTTAGTGGTGCCATCTGTTAGAGAATAGTTCAAACTTGATATTCAGTAAGTTTCCTGTGTAAAAATGTAGCATAGTCATAAAAATAAATGGGTTCAAATATATTATATACTTTGAAAAAACGGGGAATGTCTATATCGGACGAACTAGAAATGTTGTTCACGTGTTACACGTACAACGTAAATATTTGGATAATTTAAACATAATAACCAATCATATTATTTTTATTAATAATTGCCATCTTTTAGATCTTCTACCCATATCTAAAAAGAAATATAAAAACTTACAAGAGCTTAAACGCTTTTGTTCATCTGCAGCACAAGATTAATTATACCCGATTGCCCTTTTCTAACCAATACCATGACATGATTAGATATAGCAAATTATTTGCAAGAATATTCTTATGTTTTGTAACCACTGACCTATTTTTCTTTGGACATTCCCCATTTTTCAGTTGTATGTTAATAATTTTTTTGTGACATTCCACCTTTTTCAGTCGTATTTTGTGAGTTTGTTTACTAATTCAACATATTTTGTTTACTAAAATAAAATATTTGCGAACATTACTTCATGTTTATTTTAATCATAGATTTTTTAAGGTAATTTTGAAATTAAAAACTTAATATATATTTAAATAACAAATATGTACACAGTTGCAAAGTTTAAAAAGCTTATTCTGAACAAACATGTAAAAGTGAACCCTTTTTCCCCTGTGCTCTTCAATTGAAGGAAGCATTTTTATTGCCTAATTAAAAAACTAACGGTACAGAAGGTAGATCTATTGTTCTCCTGAGCGGCTGATTGAGGTTTTTATACATTTCTTTATCCACTAGCAGCAGCAGTAGTAGTAGTAGTAGTAGTAGTAGTAGTAGTGAAAAGGGGCGGCCTCAGACTGGCAATTAGGCCACAAGTGGGCCCTTTTCGCCTACCCCGCCGTCCCATCACCTGTGCACTCTCTGCCTCTGACCCTCCTCGAACCTACTCGACGCTCTAATGAACGCCAGGATTTTGGTCCATGGAAGATCTCTCACCTCAACCCCTTGCAGCTCGTCAGCACTAAAGACTTTGTCTTATCCTCCCAAAGGCTGCACAGTGTCCCAGAAGGTGAACAGGGGTGTCCACCCCTACACCATATTTCGGGCATAGAGGGTCCTCCTCAATTCCTTAAATGCCTCCTAAGTCCGCTATGGTCTGTCAGCACCCCCACCATTTGGTTTAAAGCTCAGCAGCCATCTCGTCTTAGGTTTGTTAGGTCCATGTATAAAACTATGGGCCTCTATGGGCCTCTATGGCCTATATGGCCTCTATGGGCCCCCTATGGGCCTCTATGGCCTCTCTATGGGCCTATATGGCTATGGGCCTCTACGGGCCTCTATGGGGCCTCTATTTCTCCCCCAGTACTGACCTAAAGTTTGATAGGCCCATTTATTAAGGGCTCCGTTAATGCAACTTCGTGTGATTCCTAGGATGGTTTAGGTCTCTGGCCAGGTCCCCTAGATTAGAGACGAGCTAGTTGATCAGCCCTCTCGTTTCCAGGGATACCCAAGTGGCCTGGAACCCAAACCAACTCTACCTCTCTTCGACTGGCCAATGACTTCAGAGCGTCTCCACATTCCAAGATAGCAAAAACCTCGTCCTGGAAGACTGTGGCAGTGGAAAGCTTTCCTGCATACCACTGCCTTCCAGATAAATTCCTGCTCCTGAAAACTCGTCTCCTACCCGAAATCCATCAGTATAGCATACTAGGGATCCCGGGGAGAACATATCACCTTCCTGTTTCCACTGCTCCCTCAAGGAGAAAGTGATGATATACTTCCTTCCTAACCTAAGCCGGTCCTCTGTTTTCGTGTCCCTCATGGCGGATATTAGGATATCCTTCTCCACCCTGAGGGCCACGGCAGCATGACCCTCAGTACGTCCTTTCGCTCTCCAGTATCCCCAGAAGGACCTCTAACGCAGCCGTCGGGGTCGTCCTCATTGCCTCTGTAATACCTAAGCAGGCAAGTCTTTGGATTTTCGATAACTTCCTGGCTACCGTTACCAGGTCCACACTCGACCACCAGGCCAAGCTTAAGTCGTAATCCTTTCAACTTGTGGCCCCTACGACAGTTTACTAGCCAGGATTGCCCTTAGGTATTTGACTTCCCTGACCAAAGTCAGGGGCCTCCCATATATGGTTGGGGCCCTGAAGTCGCCTATCTTCCTTATCCGTCTTCTTTGTGTTGACTGAGAGCCCCATCTCTTCGAACCACCTGTCTATGATTCTACAGGCTCCCTGCATTCTGTCGCATACGCGGCGTAAGCCTGGGCATCTCTATATCCCTCCAAGGTTAGGCGTTCCAGGAGGCCATTCATTACTAAGCACTATAGAAGTGGCGAGAGGCAGCTACCTTGACGGCATCCACCCCTCACTCCCAGGTCCCTACGACAATCCCTCATGACCACTGACCTTCCTTTCCTTCAATGTCGATCTCGCCCATTCGACCACAGTAGGCGATGTGCCCCGGTCTTGGAGCGAGTTGCATATAGTCTCAGTTTTTGCCTTATCGAAGACACCTTCTATATCCAAGAATATGGCCAGTACGACCTCTTTGTACTGAAGGGCCTTCTCTACTTTGTGTGTAATACTATGTAAAGCTGTCTCTGTGGACCTACCGCGCCAATCTGCGTGCTGGTTCGTGTGGATTGGGTATCTGCTCAATGACCCATCCACCATCCACCAATCCTTCCCATCGTTTTAAACAGAAAGGATGTGAGACTGATAGGCCTAAAAGACTTCGCCGCAGTGTAGTCTACCCTCTCTAGTGATTCTAATTTGTTCCTTTTATCGTAGCTTAAGATCTTCATTAATCTGGCTGTCTCCGGCAGGGACTCCAGCTCACTGCAGTAAGCCTTCCAGCCAGATCTCTTACTGCGACTAAGTTCTTTCTTAAACTCTCTCCTTGCAGTTTTGTAATCGTCTCAAGAGGTCCCTTCCCCTCCCCTGACAACTCGGTTGAAGGCACATCTGGCGGAGAGGGTCTTATTCCACCAGCGGGCCCTGCGTCCACCTGCCACCCTGAGAGAGCAAGCTTCCTCATATGCCGAGACGATACAACTGCTTAGGGTTTCTACCTCGTTATCTAACTGCCTTGTGGAGGTTATTCGTTCACCTTGGTTGCTCACTTCCAGGGAGCTCCCTAGATCATCACCATTGGAAGGTGCAACAAATTGTTTGTTGCTCTTGAATTTCGTCGGAGAGTTATCGTTTCCGGATCCGACTGCATCTCGAAAGCGATCATCCTGTGATCAGATATCGAGATGCAGTCCGTCACCCTCCATCCAGAGATCCCTTGTGTGATACTTTGAGAAGGGTAACGTAATGTCGATCACATCTTTCTTGATGCGGTTCACAAAAGTCGAGTATCTTCCCCTATTCATGACCTGTAGGTCTGTGGTTGCTATATATTTCAGCATCGCCTCCCCTCGGGAGTTAACATCCTTCGACCTTTATTAGTAGTTACGTGAAAGGGAGAGTCTTGTGAAATTACTTGTCTTTTTGAAAACACAGGACGTGATTTTGAGTAGCCCGGGTTTTTAACATAGATTTTAGTATCTGAATGAACGTCTAACGGTTTTTCGCGTTTTTCATTGACTCTTGTTATTGTTTTATCTTTTTGTTTTTCAATTTCACCGCGAACTTGAGTGTTTATTGTATTTAAGTAATTTTTATGTCGTTCAAAGTAAATATTAATAATTTGTTCATCTGACATATCGAAAGGGGATAGGTTAGGACCATATAAAATTTCAAATGGTGTTTTCTTTGTAGTGGATTGAATCCTATTATTAAAGCCTAACATAATAATAGTATTTTATATTCTTTTTCACGGGGTTTTTCAATAGATAGTGAACGGTAAGTTTCTGTGAGAGTAGAGTGAAAATGTTCGACCGGAGAATTTGAAGTCAAGTGCATGGGTGTTACCAAATGTATATTTATGTAATGGACTTTACAGAATTCTTTGAAAAGTTGAGAACTGGGACAACCCAGTTCCTACGAGGTAATCAATTCTCTGCGCGGACAGCGCTTGGCCATTTCCACTCATATATCGAAATACCAGCCTACACTCACAAAATCTCGAAGCCCACTCGCCGGAGGGGGAGGGGGAGTGTCATATTCCACCCTTCGAACGAGCTTCAGGATTTCAGAACACCCCGTATATTCATAGAAGTCATAATCTTGTACCTACGGATATGCCGGAGACCGCTGAATTGAAAAGGAGGCGAAACAATCATATTCACCTACCTTTCCAATTCAAACCAAAAACCCGCCACGGTTGTGAAATCAATCGCCGTCGGCCGGGCAGAATGAAAAAGCCTCTATAGGAGTCTTCAGACATCGATCCTCACGGCGATAGCGCTCCCAGAGCGTTAAAGACCAATTTCACCGACCTTTCCAGTGTCACCCGCATCGCGACCGATCTCGCCTGGGTCTGCCATCCCGGCGCGCAGTGACCACTGCCGCTGCTCTCGCAACCTGCAGTCGAACCCCGGGACGCTTCACGATGACATTTGGAAATGGCCATTAGAAATTTCACCACCCTTTTGAATTGGTCAAGGACGCTATCGCCAATAACTCCAAAAGTTATTGAGCGATCGGTGTCAAAATTTAATGCAGCACTCCTCAAGTCGCTAGCATTATCTTACTAAATTTTCGTCCGAATCGGATGAGCCAAAACGCCGTTATACGGGGAAACGCGGATTTCACGTTTTCCGCGTTTTCAGCCGTTCCGCTCATTCGATCTCGGCCGAACCCTCCAACCACACTAGAGTATCGCTAGGTGGTTGTCATATCCAAATTCGAACCGAATCGCCCGACTACTAACGGCCAGCTAAGCCATAATAGGTTTTCACGCCTTTAGAGCTGCCGCCGAAAGTATCCGCGCGATCTCGGTCGAACCCTCCAACCACGGCACTATGTCATGCCGTGTATCTAATCACAAAATTTCAAATGAATCCATCCAGAAATAAGACCTCCGTAGGCCCTTTTACGAGGACGGGGAAAATATCACCTATCTTTCCAATTTCCCCGTCTTTGGGCCGAAAGGACCGTCTTCCGAAGGTTCCACCGCTCTGGCGGTTGGATACGATGCTCGGCAGCCCAAGCCGAGACCGCGGGTAGAGTTTTTCCCAAACCTGGAAAAAACTCCAAAATCCCCGATGCCGACATCGACAATCCGTAGAGGCCAGAGGGGAACGAGTCCCGGCGTTGATGGGGACGATGGATGATTTTGGTTCGAGATTTTGGCGGACAATTCAAGGCCCGGTCCGCCAAAAGTATGGAAATCCCACAAAAGTGATCGAACGTCTACTTTTGACGTTTACAGTACTTCAGTGGGAGTACATGAGACGGAAAGCGATACAGAGCAATTGTGTAACAAATCTTATTCATGGTAAATAACTTGTATATGTTAATTGTGAACCTTTATTGTTTGTTAATTCTGTTCAATATATACTTTTAACATATCTTCCACGGTTTGATTGAAAAAACCCTGTCATCAAGCTCAAGAACTTTGGAGCTCAAGCTCACAGGCTCGCTTCACGAGGCTTCCGTCGAGGCTGCCATTCCTCGACGTGATATTGATAGTGCTTTGCAACCACTACTCGCTTAACGAGACAACCACCCGAGGTAGCCTAGCCTGAGGTGAAGACCCTGTTCGATAGCCCCCTGCATCGAAACAGCGGTAAACTCCAGGATCCACTTGCGACCTGCGAAACCGTCCGAGACTGACCACCTCCGACGAAGATCCTGTGCGATAGCCATTCGCATCGACACAGCGATACTCCAGGCTCCTCCAGAGACCTGCGTTCCGCCCGAGGTAGCCCAACCTGAGGCGAAGATCCTGTTCGATCGCCCCCTGCGACGAAACAGCGATACCTTCAGGCTCCTCCAGAGACCTGCATACCGTCCGAGGCTTGCGACCCTCCGACGAAGACTTTGATTCCGACTGTGCCGGCTCCATCGAGAGACCCGCACCTCGGTACAAAGTACACACATAGGCTCCTACGAGACCTACAATTCAGACTCCATTGAGATCTGCAAATCCGAGGCAATCTTCCTCGTCAAACTTCTAGGCGGTCACTCGTCGAGGCAACCTTCCTCGTCAAACCCCTACGAGGCATTTACTTTGTGACCCACGGGCACAAAGCAATAGTACGCACGTTATTGTGGCGGCGTACTTCCAAATTTAGTAAAGAAGTTATCCTTACTTCTAGGGCTCCCTCGAGAGACCCACATTTAATAGTAGAGTCAGTGCTTACTACAAGACGTCTACAAGACTTTCGGAGCAAAAGTGCTTGCTCCGACATTGTCGTACCGGGAAGATGAACCCCTGCGACGCGACTACGAAATCCAGTGCTACGAGGATTGGTGCCCTCGAAGGTAATACTACGAATAATAAATTAGATCGTGTGAGTATGATCAAGACTGAGCTGGACGAGACCTCGTCCCAAATCGGAGAGACCAGCGGTCACACGAACTGCCCTCACACCTGTTTGCCGGCGAAAGATCTCTCGACATTCGGGGTGAAAGAGGAAATGGCCTCTCCTGCCAACGCTATATCGATGCTCCGCGAAGAGTCTGAGGGACCGAAGATGGTGGCTCGCGGAAGTACGCGGCACGGCGCAGCCACAGCGCCGTACGCGTTGAGGTCCGCTGCTACGCGAGTTACTGGCACCATCTCGACCACCCCTCACGACGCACTCGCGGATCCGAGTAGCAACCAAGAGTTACCACGAAGTGGGTCACCCACAGATACTCGGGACGAGGTTCAACCTACGTACCAACTGGTAGGGTCCGGGGAATCCCATGAGTCCAACCACGGTTCACGTTCTGGCCCCGGTAGTGGAATACTTCCGATGTCGGGTGTTTCGGAACGTGAGCTAGCCGTCGGTGACGACGCTACAGTTCATTCAGCTTTTTTACGAAGTGGTATCCAGCGGGAGCAATGCGCATCGCGTTCGGGTGCCATAGTAAGCGAAAACCCCTTAGCCGACTACGTCATAGGTGACGAAGCCGGCCTTTTTTATCAAAACAATACTTGTACGTCGCCCGTCCATTCTCATGATTTCCCCCGAACATACGATCATCGCCTAAGTGGTCCATATCAAGAAAGTCTAACCCGACACGACGCTCAACGCGGAGCTCGACCTTCTTCGTCGAGATCTCCCCCGCGAGCTCGTGTCCTAGACACCACGTCTGTAGGTCATATCCACCACAGATTCCAATCGTCAGAGAATATAGTGCGACCGGGCGTCGATAGCGACGATCCCCGTGAACTCCGTGCGTTTCTGCCGCGGAACCCGGTCAAGGGAACTGACATCCCAGATCACAGGTTGCGACATGGTTTCCAACGTGGAGCTCGATTAGAACTCCCGATGTCTCCACTGAGGACCCATGCCGACCAAACACAGCATTCAGATCATATTCCGCGACATGGCGCTCGACGTGGGGCTCGAAGTCCTGCTTCGACGTCTTCGCGGCGAGCCCATGTTGCTAATTCCCCGCACAATTCTCAAACATTAGGCACAAACGGTCATATATCACGACATGGCGCCCAACATGGAGCTCGATTCGAACTTCCGAGGTCTCCACCGAGGGCCCATGCCGTCGTTACCGATCCCATCGATCATATTCCACGACATTAACAATGTTTCTTTCTGTATTTGGCTTGTAAAAATAGAAACAATTTAATTCATTTAGATTGAGGAAAGGTTTAATAAAGCTAAATGTTTCTTCGTCTGAATTGGTAGTTTTCAAAATAATTTCTTTTACTCGCTGTTTATCGTACCAGAATTGAAAGGAAGAATAATTTATTTTTATATTAGGGCTTTCAGAAATTCTTAATTGATTTTTATAGTTGTTTGCCGGTTTTTCTGTAATAGTAATAGTGAAAACGGGTTATTCCTGAGATGGTGATAGGGCGTTGGCTACTTTATTAGTGGTACCCTGGTTATATTTGATTTCATAATCGGATTCGGAATTCAATTTAGAACGTACTAACTTTGATGAGGGGTCTTTAAGCGGAATCGCATACTGGAGCAACGGGCAATAAGCAATACGCAACTAGCAATACACGATATTATCACCTATTCACAATACACTACAGATCAGAATGTTGTCCCGCACACTGAAGCAATGCGATATTGCCTATAGGCACAAGTTGCTTAAATTCGGCTATATTACCGGTGATAAACCTACATGTCGATCGTTTCATTTTCGAAGCAACATTAAGGCAATAAAATTCGAAAAATGCAAGATAATCTTATAGCGAATATTAAATTTGTGAAAAATACCCATGTATTTATGATATAATGCTACATATTATAGCAAAAAGGAGATGAATAATGGGCAGCAATTGCAAATGAAAATAAAGATTCTGGTAAATACTTCAATTTTTTAATTTTAATTAACTAGTATTTATGCAGTATTTATTTAGTAGTATTAAGGTAATGCATTTTCTTCCTTCACAAGATAATCTATTAACTAATTTCTCAACTCCTATGGGGACTTGCTATTATTGGTGAATTGTTAGGAATAATCTGATTTGGGTTGCTTTGATGAGAGACAATATTATTTCCCGTTGTACAATATTATTTCCCGTTGTCGCTAGTTGCTTATTGCTTATTGTCTATTGTTCCAGTGTGTGATCCACCTAAGATTAAAAAGCCATTAAAGTGGGCGGTGATTTGTGTAAATAATAAACTTTCTACGGAAAAAATATGGTCTAAAATTTTGTGCTGACTATGGCAAGTAATTCCTTCTCTATGGTAGAGTAGTTAATTTCATGTTGATTTAATGTTCTTGACGCATAGCAAATATGCTTTGAATTTTGAGACAGCACTGCCCCTAGTGCGAAATTTGAGACGTCGGTAGTGAGTTCGAATGGTTGTTCGAAATTTGGGTACTGTAAGATTGGGTCATTGTTTTTTTTTACATTATTCGAAATAATTATTAAATTCAGGGGTGTGAACTATATTTTCTTTCTTTTTAAGGCAAGAGTTTTGTTAATTTAGCGAAGTTATCAATGAAGCGCCGGTAAAACCTATTAAACCTAAAAACGATTTAATTTCTTTTTGGGTTTTGAGAAATTTTGAATGGCATGAATCTTTTTGGGATTTGGTTTAATTCCTTCTGGAGTTACGATATGTCCTAAAAATTCAACAGATTTTGCTAAAAATTCGCACTTATCTAACTGAATTTTGAAATGATGAACGGACATTTAAGAACTAGTGATAGGTTTTGAATGTGTTCTTCGAGCGTGGATGAAAATATGATGATGTCGTTCATGTATATTAAACATATACATTATCCGTAGTCCACATTTTCTACTGTAAACACGGTTTTAGGAATGGAATTTTGTTCTACTTCGATTTTATGGAAACCGGAAGCAAGATCTAATATCTAATACCCTAAAATATTTAGCGTTACCGAGTTTGTTCAGAATATCTATAATATTGGGTAGGGGGTATTTATCGTTAATTGTTTTCGAGTTTAAATCCCTATAATCGATAACAAGTATCCATTTCTGTTGTCCGCAGGCGTCTGGTTTTAGTGGAACAACCCAAATAATAATAATAATAGTGAATAAGGACTGTGTGAGGGTCTAATAAATCCTGTCTTCAAGCATTTGGAATATTTGTTTTTGGACTTCCTGTTTGTGTATATGTATAAGGGTATCTATAAGATTTTTTATTACTGGTTTTTTGTCTACTGTTTTTATTTCATGTTTTACTTTACTTGTGAAGGTTAGTTTATCGCCTTCTTGATGAATAATGGAGGGGAATTCAGCAAGAGTTTTAAATAATAAGTGTTTTTTTTGAGTGTTTAAATGGGATGTTCTAATTAAGGAATTTAACGTTTTATTGGGAATTGTGGTAGGTTTAGTATTATTTTGGGAAGGTCTATTTGTAAAATTACTTTTTCTTTGGACGAAATAATCAGAAATTGGTATGGCTGAGAAAGGTTCATTAAACACAAGAAGTTGTGAGGAGTCTTCTTCAAATTTTGGATTTTAACTAGACAGTGTCCATTTTGAATTTTTGAAATGGCGTTTATAATAATTAATTTCTTATCCTTATTAAATTGATGTTCTTCGGTAATAATTTCAGTATTATCCAAATAATTCTGTTCAATAGGAATTTTGACTAATTTGCCTTGGTGAGGCATTAGGTAATGGGTCGTTAGGGTAGTTTCGGGTTTACGAAAAAATATAGGAAGTTGGAAAGTAGAACCGGTTAGAATATTTCCTGAAAAATCTATATACTTCAGTTTGAGTTTTGACTAGGTCTTCTAAGCCTATTACTCCGTCGAAATATTCATGGATATTACGTTCATAGTGTCTTCTAAATTAAATACTGGAGGATAAAAGGGATGTTAGCTTTTGCGTTATAATTTTTGTTCCTAAAGATATTTTAATATGCACCGGGTCATTATACAGATATTCTGAAAAATGGTTTTGCAAAATTTCGGGACGGAGAATTGATTTAGTAAGTCCAGAGTTGATGAAAAGTTGAAAAATTGAATTTTGATTAGGTACCTACCTTTAATTGGATCCTACATCTGGATATACTCCGAGGTTATTTATTGAAAATTATCGCCTATATAGTTTGGGCTAGAATTTACTGAATAGTTAGGTTGGTTTGTGCCGTAAGGTACGATATCCGGATTTTCGTAAAAGTCTTCTTCAACATTGTATTCTGGTTCTGTTTAGTATTAAGCTATTATAAAGTACGTAATGGACTGTAACTAATAATGGAGACAAGAGAGAGAGGAAAAAAAAAGGAAACTATGTATAAACTTACCAAATGATGATGACGTCACACTATTATGGTAGCCAAGGGTAAAGGATACGAGAGGAATGGGAGGATGTTGGCTACCGTATGCACTATTTGATTGATAAAAGTAAATAAGCCAAACTACTACTGTTTACAATTAAAAATGGTCTATATCAAATATTTGTACCGATTCGTTTCAATTCTATCACACGTCTCTCTTTTTTTGTGGGTTTTTTAAATTCAGTTTTCTTTGTTGCTACAAAACAGTATATACAGCGGTATCTATTTCTGGGAGTTTTAACTATAAAATGATTTCTATTTGTTTGAACCTGTTTTTGGCCTAAACATTCCCCCCAGGCTGAACTGCATTTCAGAAAGTGACAAGAAAAACAAAACAAAGAAATTAATTACACTTAAGTTTAATTATATTTAACTATTAGTTATCTAACTAAAAGAAGAAAAAAAAATAGGTATGTATGAGGACCGTTATAATAAAAAATAAAAAATAATGAAATGTAATAAAAAACATGAAAAAGTACTATTGTAAAAGTAAGTAAGTGTCAAAGCGAGCGGATCTGTTGGATCAGAACTAAGTACACATAAAGGTCGGGAGTTAAGCAGACATTCGATTTGTACAAGTAAAGTATTAAACTCTTCGTAGGTCAACAATTGATTTTGAATTACTTTATACAAATGAGTTTTCACAGACTTTACATTAGATTCCCATAAACCTCCTATATGAGGAGCAGCAGGTGGAATCAGTTTCCATTGAATCCCTCTACTAGACAATTCTTCGAACATCGTGTCATTATATTCCGGAGATACAACAAATTTATAGAGGTCATCCAAAATGGCCTTGGCGCCAATAAAATTGGTACCATTATCAGAGTAAATTTCTAAAATTGCTCCCCGCCGAGAAATGAATCTTTTAAAAGCCTGCAAAAAGTTCGATGTGGATAAATCGGTTACAAGCTCAAGATGCAACGCTTTGGTTGACATGCAAACAAATAAACAAATGTATGCTTTTATAGGACGAATTCCTCGTTTACGATAAGGAATTATCTGTACAGGACCAGCATAATCGCATCCAGTGCGTAAGAACGGTTTGGCTTCCTGTACTCTACAAGTGGGTAAATTTCCCATGAGAGGAATTTGGGGTTTGGGTTTTAATCTAAAACAAATGTTACAATTCTGAATTCTATATCTAACAACACTACGAGCTGCTAAAATCCAGTAACGTAATCTAAGCAATGAAAGAACTAGATGTGGACCAGTGTGAAGATTTGAGTTATGATAATAATCTATGAGTAATTCAACTAAACGATCTTTTTTCGGAAGTAAAATAGGGTGCTGAGCTTCAAATTTCAAATTGGCATTCATTAATCTACCACCTACTCGAATTATGTCATCTTTCAAGAAAGGGCGTAAAGATTTTAAAGACGAAGGACAAATACCACGTTGTAAGAGTTTAATTTCAGATTTGAAATGTTGACGTTGAACAATTTTGACTAAAATTAATTCGGCAGTTTCTAAATCGGAGACAGAAATTAAACTTGCAGCTGGCAATAGCTTGACAAATCTTAGGACATAAACAACAGACCTCAATAGTCTAACCCAACTTGAATGACGAGAGATAAGTGTATAGAATGGATTTTCAGCATCATCTTCAATAACGACTAGTGAAGTGACTTTGGATTCTGGTAAATTTTCTTCTAATGCTACCGTACAAATTGGCCACTCCGATGAATCTAATTGTAACCATGTCGGGCCAGTTTTCCACATAGTATTAGTTATGAATTGAGAAGGTACTAAACCTCTTGATAAGCAATCACTAATATTGTTTTTACCTTGTACATGAAACCATGAATTAGAATCTATCAATGACTGGATTTGAGATACTCGATTTGAGACAAAAGTTTGTAATTTAGAAGGATTAGTAGCGATCCAATTAAGAGTAACCGTAGAATCAGACAGTGCATAAATACGAGTAATATTTAAGCGAGACTGATAACAATCTACTATAAAATGAAGAAGCTTGGCAAGCAGATGTGCTGCACAAAGCTCTAAACGAGGAATAGAAACGACTTTCATAGGAGAAACTTTAGACTTTGCACAAAGAAGATGTACTTGCGTTTTTCCGCAGGAGTCTGCCTGACGAATATATACGACAGCTCCGTATGAGGTTAGACAAGCATCAGCAAAACCTACCAGATTTACTGGTTGGTTAGCAAAAGTTCCAATATGACGAGGTAATTTAAAATCTGAAAGGAGTGATAATCCTTCCCTAAATTTATCCCAACGTTGGACAATATNTATGAACAGTTTTATTGCTATGAATAGTTGCTTTGTTGACAACATTAGTTCTACTACAAATTTTTGCTTGTTCCTTTACAAAAGTAATTATATCATTATAAGAAGGCATTTCTGACTTTCTTGTAGAATTTTCAAACAATTTTTGCGTATCAGGATTAAGTTTCTGAAATGCTAAAAATGCTAAAATATAATCAGCCAAGTCAGGAATATCTAACTGACGCAAGGCAACAACACATGGGTGAAATTTCTCCAAAAATAAATTCAAACTATTACTGGTTTCGGTTGGAGCTTGCTTGAAATGAAGTAGTTGTTCTAAAAAAGTATTAGCTATGACACGTTTGTCTTCGTATTTATCTATTAGGGCTTTCAAAATAATTCTATAATTATCACCAGTAGGAGCAATTCCGGAACATACTGACAAGGCACTACCACTCAAGCAGCCTATTAAATAATGAACACGATCTATATCAGTTAAATCTGTATTATTGTGTATCATATTATTATAACACTCTATAAACAAATGCCAATCTTTAACGTCACCATTAAATTTGGGAAGAGGCAATTCTGGTAATTTACGTGTAGACCTAGTCATATGTTGCATAGAATTTGTGGAATTACTAGTACTAGGATCTGCAACAATCACCTTTCTGGCTACAGATTCTATGTGGCAAATCAACTCATCAAGTGTCTCTAAGATTTGATAATTTGGAACGAAATTTGTATCTATCTCATACTGCAACAAATTGATTTCATCCAAAACATCTACAAATTTTATATGAGTTGCTTCAAACGTCTCATATCTAATACGAAATTGAGCCTTTTTTTCGTTTGTAGAAATATCTTTACTACTATCAAATAGTTTTTGAATACGAGAGAAATACTGCTCCTTCTTTGCGATTAATATATTTAGTCTATGTGTCTTTCTTTCCATCCTGTATAGTACAATAATAAAAGACCCCGAGCTGATCCACTAATCAATGTACAGTTAAATTTCACTAAAAATTCGGATTTTAACTATTAAAATATGAGCAAACAAACTACTAGAAAATATCCGAAAATTATTAAACTCTTGTTTTATTTCTATAAATAGAGACAATAAAACACTGCGACGAAATTCAAAAAAACTCCAAAGTTTTTGTACAAACCGCTAAATGAAGAAAAACTATACTATTAATTGAATTTTAACTAAATTGTAACTAATTTTAACCACAAAGTTTTACTATTTAATTACTATTAAACTACGAAATTCGACTCGAATCTGGACCAAATGTTTAGTATTAAGCTATTATAAAGTACGTAATGGACTGTAACTAATAATGGAGACAAGAGAGAGAGAAAAAAAAGGAAACTATGTATAAACTTACCAAATGATGATGATGTCACACTACTATGGTAGCCAAGGGTAAAGGATACGAGAGGAATGGGAGGATGTTGGCTACCGTATGCACTATTTGATTGATAAAAGTAAATAAGCCAAACTACTACTGTTTACAATTAAAAATGGTCTATATCAAATATTTGTACCGATTCGTTTCAATTCTATCACACGTCTCTCTTTTTTTGTGGGTTTTTTAAATTCAGTTTTCTTTGTGGCTACAAAACAGTATATACAGCGGTATCTATTTCTGGGAGTTTTAACTATAAAATGATTTCTATTTGTTTGAACCTGTTTTTGGCCTAAACAGGTTCCGTTTAAAGATGTAGATTATCTTGAAAAGAGTATCCTAAATTTTTGTCGTTAAGTTTTGGGTCGGAATCCTCAATATGGTTTAAATTTAGTTTCTGGAAATTTTGTCCCCTTTTATTAATGTGCCTAGTGTTCCTAGTCATTTGTTTTTGGTCTGAAGAGTTGTTGAAAGAGTTTGTTTATGTGTTGGAATTGTATAGTAGATGTACCTGACATCTGGGTAGGTGTCGACTGTTTTGTAGAAGTTACTTTAGTTACGTTGTTATAATATGATTGTCTGATCGGTTGTTCTATTAAAATTTTGAAAATTACGTTGTTGAGGTTGGAATTTTTGGAACTTGTTGGCTAAGGCGTGAGTGTGTCGATAGTATTGATTTGGTCTTGGTGCGTTTATTTTAGGTTTTTGTAGGAATAGTTTTGGAATTGATTTTCGAGAAGATTCTTCGAATTATTCTTCCACGGTAACAGCTTGTATTGCCTCAGTAATATTTGTGATGTTTCTAGTTCTAATTAATTGTTGATATTGAACAGATAAACAACGCGTATATGTCTCGGAATAAATATTTACTTGAGCTTGTTTTTCCTCAATGGGCCGATGTTGTTCGTTGATTTTCGTTAAATTACTTAAAATGCTCATAATTTCTTGACTTAAAAGCTTTGGTGATAATTGCGGATCTGGTTGAATGTAAATTAATTTATTTTGTAATGAAGAGATAGTATGGCCGTCTCCAAACAATTCTAATAGTAGTTGTTTCAACGCGTTCCAGTTATCTAATAGGCGACAAGATACGGCAAAATCTTGTCCTATTAATCTAGCTTAAAAGTTTGGTTTTCTGAAGGAAAAGCCAAAATAAGTTTTTAGCGTCGCGGATAAATTTTTGTAGGGACTGGGGATTTTCTCCGTTGAATTTAGAAATATTTTCAATATATGTACATACGTACAAGAGCTTAATCTACAGGTTGATTCATAGTAGTTTCTAACTCGTTTACGGGTAGAGGATTAGCAAACAAAGTAGGTGTAACTCTATCTTCTGTTTGAGAATTACAGAGGAAAACGATCGGTTCATTTAAAACGACTTGGGCGAATTAAAGGAACTTTCGGCATTAAAAAAACTATTTATTTATTCAGGATAAAATTTTGATCTCGTAGTCTTAACGTTGGCTCACTTAGCTCTGTTAGGCCTCAATCTGCCCACTCTTAACAGAATAATGCTAAGTTTATTATTAGTGTATTGACTAGTTAGTGATTCTGTTAGCATAAAATGTAATATAGGGCCTAGGAATGGACTTACATTTGGAAATACAGCAGAGTCTTGGTGTAGACAACAGATTTCCTGCAGACGGGTTGTCCTGTATAGCGTTCCTTTGTACGGTTTTTCCCGGAAATTGTAGCTCTAGGAACTTTGAAGAATACAGCAGCGTTGAACAGGTACTTCTTGGTTCTTCGACTAGAATGGCATTTTTATACAAGATCCGATTCCGACTGCGCCCGTTATTGGTTTGTCCTCTACATAGAAGTTTGTTGCGGCTAGTTGACCAACCTCTAGCAGTTCTAATTCGATGAATTTCAGCAATGACTAACCAGAGATAACTTGAATTATGACACCGATTGAAGGAAGCACTTTTATTGCCTAATTACAAAACTAACAGTACAGAAAGTAGATCTATTGTCGTCCTCCTGAGCGGCTGATTGGGGTTTTTATACAATTCTTTATCAGGTAGCAAGTCAGCAGGCGATTTTTAATTGTCAGCATATAATGAATAGACTTTTATAAATATTATAATTGTTACAGAATAATACACTCACAACACAGGGTGTTGGATAACATGCGTTTCTTAAGGCATGTGCTGATAAGTGAAAATATGATTATTTTTATTAAAATTATGACTAATATTAAATTTATTTGCTTATTAAATAATCTAATAAAACTGTTTTTAATTATTTAATATTATTAGATTTATAAAATTTGGATATATAGAACCTGACACCCTTAGCTTAAAGTAGTTTTTCCATCCTTTATTATTCAAGCTGATAGGATATACTCTGCGTACTGAATGTAAAAGTGTAAATAAGCCATTAACGACTATATATTAGGTACCTATCAAACAGATTAAAACTACAAGTACCCCCAAATGTCAAATATAGTTTATCCTTAAAATATTTCGGCGCTGCAGTTGGCTTCATTAAGTGTGTATACTCCCATTTCTTGAGATTCCAGTCTATAATAGTTCTCTTGTGTATGAGATAAAGCGCCAAACGTTTATATGTAAGGATATAAGTAAGTAGGTACCTAATTCATTTTGTTCACTGTTATATTAGTAATTCGGTGTAATAGAGATTAGATTTAGAAGTAATCAATGGTTAGAAATTACTTAGTTATCTTCTACTTTTTTATGCAATTGAATTAAACAATTGAAATCATACTTCTGTCATACTATAGGTATATGACAAGTGACAAAATGGATGAAAGCAAGGAATTACAAGAAGCTGAAAATAGAAGTACTGTACATGATGAGGAGGATATTGATTGTCCAAATATAAGGCATGTTATCATAGATTTTGGAGAATGTTCAGTATATGGACAGTATGTCAAAAATTTTCCTCTCGAGAACTTACAAAATACAGTAAGTTTCATTTGGCTAAAAATGTGTTTTTCTCTAACTATATGTTATTCTAGGAAGGCTTTTGCTATGAGATTATGCGGAATCATGATTTTAATCCAATATATCGTGTGTTTAATTTCAACAAATATGAAGGGATGATAAAACCTGGAGAACATTTAAAATTAAAAGTAATATATAATCCAACTATACCTTACCTAAGAGATGTCGAGAATTTTGAATTCGTAGACAGTTCTTTTAATATAATTAAAATAAAATTAATAGGAAATTGCATAGGTAAAATTTTGGTACTTTATTACGTTCACGAAAATGAATAAAATATTTCAGGGCCCATTTTAAAGGCATCAGTAAAACAACTTGACTTTTTGATAGCAACTTCTGAAAAATCTGTTCTAAAAACGGTAGAGTTGAAAAATGTATCTGATGTACATGCAGAATTTATCTTTGATTACATAGAAGAAAATAGTGTTTTCAAAGTTGAACCTAGTAAAGGCACTATTAAAGGACACAGACACATATATATTCATATTATATTTAAACCCAAACATTATGGCTCTTACTCTGAACAATTATATTGTTTAGTTTGGGGAGGGGTAAGTTCTAATCTGTATCATTATCTCCTTCAACCACACGTCTTGCTCATGCGTACACGCATACCGCAAGACATACAAGAAATTTTCAATATCATGGTAACTCAACCACCCTCCTATGAGTCCCGACTTGAACTCCATTGAGTATGTTTGAGACATGCTCGGGCGTCGATTGCGACGAAACTATTCGAAATTACAAAATCGGGAATTAGGCAACTAGATATCCGGCGGTGCATTATATGCTAGACCACTTAGAATCGGTGATCAGGAACAGAGGCGGTAATACGCAATATTAAATTGTAATCTGCAACCCCCCTCCAACACACACACACGCACGCACGCACGCGTGCAACCTCCACGTGGTAACAGTTTGGATAACGCTAATGCCGGTGGTGAAAGGAAACAGTGTCGGTGAAAAATCAACCATATATTTTTTTGACGATTTTTGAAAAAATTTATTTTTTTCATTTTTATAGAATAATGAACATTTTTTAATGAAGAAAATATGGATTATTGCTAAAAAACATTTTTAACTTAAAAAAATGAATAAAAAGCGAAAAATTACTTACTTTGATTTTCAACAAAAGACGACAAAAATCATGTTTTAAATCTGTCTTAAAAACGTGATGTAAGTATACTTTTTTTCAGACTTAACTGCCATATTAACAAGGTTGCGAAGTCTTTTATATTCTTCCTCTGATGTCTCAGTTCTTAATTTACGCTATATATTTAAAATGAGCTTTATTTATAAGTTTCATCATAAATTTAATTATTCGACAGCCACGGAGCTGGAGGTTTACTTATTTTAACTGTTCTAATGGGGACATGGAAATCGAACAAAGATAGTATAGTTTTTCGGAAGTCAATTGAAGAACCAATAATTTCAAGGTATGTACCAGGCTCGGTCGCTAAGCAGCAACTCGGCATTGAAATATTTAGCCATAACCATATACAGATCTGGTCGAACGAAACGTGCAGATGGTAGAAATGTATACGCTCAGTTGAAGAATGAGCGTGCGGGCTTTGGTCCATTGCGTCATAAAATTCAAGTCGCATAGCAGTCCAGTGCGGGAATGCGGAATTTGGTGTGATTCAGATAATTTTAATTTATAATAGGCACCCTAGGGTGCCTATATCTATTAATCACTATATTACGATTACGAAAGGGAGAAATAAGAGGGATATTTGGTTTACTAATATTATTATAACATGGCATTTTGGAGACCTTTCGAAACGGAACAAAACGAACTTTACCATCAATATAATAAAATTGTTTGATGACATAAATAATTAAAATATGTTGTTGGTCAAATTAACATATAATAGAAACTTTCTACACATTATATACAAAATATTATAATTTTCTACCTTTAGCAGAAAACTTTTTTAGGGACGCCAATGAAACTCATTAAATTTAATTGCTCGGTTTTTTATGCATGTTCAACTGACTTCGGAAGAACTATACCTACTTTATTATTCGTTCACGTCATCAAAATAATAAATGTAATCCCAGAAAATGTTGTGCAAATTAATTAGAAATAAATCATAATGAAATTGTTTAAAGTCTCTATATACAGTGTGTCCCACTTAAGCATTAGCCACCCATGTAAAATTGTTATTTGTTGACAGATTTGTTTCAACTTTTTTTTGTTTGATAGATCTCAGAGAAAGAAGTAGAATGTATAATTTCGGTATTTTCGTGATCTAAGCCATAGCCAACTGACACGCGTTTTATAGGAAGAAAAAACGAGAAGTAATATTAGCGATTTTTTTTCGACAAAAACTGCAACGGATTATTATTCAGGACTATCTAAAACCCTACTATACCAATTTTTGTTGTGATAGAATATAGGGTGTTGCAGAAAATTAAACCTCAATTTTTTTAACCAACTGAAGATTAATTTACGAACCACATGCATTATTTGAATATTGTATCAGTATTATTCAAATTAGTAATAAAGGAAACATATTATTATTATTATTATTAGAAAGAGAAACAATAANCCCCCGGGCCCCCATAATTATTATCGAGGATTTCATATTATCATCCAAAGCAGCTTCAAAAATTATAGATCCAGCCAAAAAAATTTCGAAATTTATTGAAAAATACAAAAGTTACAGCAAAAAAAACATTTTTAATTCTCAACTTCAAGAGCTAATAACTTTACAGGGTGAGCCCGGGGGAAAAAATTTTATATGAACTTGTGACATTATTTTCCCATTATCTATCCATTTCCAAGAGATTGCCCACCATTTCCGGGACACCCTGTATATTGAGATTAAATAAAATTACTAGTAGCAATTTATAAGTTTAAATTAAAATTTTACTTGTATAAGACACGGTGAAGAGAAAAGGTTGAAATAATTGTTGTAAAACTAAAATATTTGAGTAAAAAAAATGGTTAGTATTAAATAGGTTATTGTGAATTATTATCGGAGAGTCGTATTACTAGAGCAGAATAAATTTCAAAGATTATCATTTTAGTCAAATAGCGCACATGTCAAAGGTATTTTTGGAAAAACATAATCAAAATTAATTAGTAACAGCAAGTGACATATAGCAAACGAAAGCTAAAATATCATAGTTTTATTTAATAGTAGTATTATGAGTAAGAAAAATAAATATCAAGAAATATTAATGTCTAAAGTAAAATTTTATATATCAATAGAATTATAATGTCAGTGAAATGTCAAAAGTAAAGTTGGATTCGCAAGTTATAAAATATTACATAGGAAATTCAAATACAAATATAGAAGTAAGGAATATTTTGAAATATAAGTAAAAATTTTTGTAAATAAACTGGAATGTAATTGTAAAATTGTAAATTATAAAGTGAAGTGAAGTGAAGTGGAAAAAGAAAATGGAATTTAGAAGAACAGGCGTATATGTGAAAAGACCCTAACAGGGAAGAAAAAATCAAGAGAGTAGGAAAAATAAAAATTGGGAAAGATTATTGACTGTTACGAAAGAATTTGTCAGAGAGAGGCGTTTTGAAAAGAAGTAAAGTGGGAAAAACCCACATAAATAGAAATAATTATAGTGGAAAATAGTAAGATAATTAAAGTTAGTCAACCAGTATATAGAAAAATTAAAGTTGGGCTAAAAAGGGATTCAAAAGTCCATTCTTTTCAAAAAAGGACTCCAATACGAAATCCAGGACAGACCAGGACGAAATTCCGGATAGTCACCAGTAAACGGTAGTTCCAAACATATAACAAATTCAGAAAAGCGAAGACTCCAGGACGAGATTCCAGACGCATAAAAGTAAACAGCAGGTTCCGGCTATCCAGTAATCCCAAGAAAACGAAGACTCCAGGACGAGATTTCAGACGCATAAAAGTAAGCAGCAGGTTCCGACTATCCATTAATTGCAGGAAGACGAGGATTCCAGGACGATATCCAGTAGTATAAGAGGTCAAGCAGCTCGACAATAAAAATCGACAAGACATACGTAACTTTGTGCACAGAGAATTACAAAATCTTATAAGAGAAAGCTAGCTAGCGAAAGAGATTGATAAATACAATCTCAAAAGTCATAAAAACCTATAGGAATAATAATAATAAAATTTAAAGTAATCTTTTCTGAAAATAAGTTTGAAATAAATACAAATTCTTCATCCCTGATAAATATTAAATAAATTTAACTTCACTACACGAACAATTATAATAAATTTGGCCATATTAAAAATTTGATAGATATTAGTATAAAAGTAAGCTTAGTAACACAATGAGAAAGAAATTTTAATATCAATTTTGATCGCCCTAAGTATAGGCAACCAACAGTACACAATAACAAATCAATTTGAATACCACTATAAAAGAAATTCTCAAGGTGTCACAAAAGTGCTATAATAGATAAGATAATTCCAAGTATTCCTGAAATTGTGCCTGACATTTCAGAGTTATAATTGATTGTTATATATAAAAAAACGAATATCTTTTGTTTAGTGTGGTGTACCTATTGTTTATAACTTCACTAGAACTTACTACTGAGAAGGGTCGAAAGCTAGCCAGGGTATAATTGACAACTTAAATTACAACATACACCTATAATACACAACAGGATCATAATTATATTAATTGTACAAACAAATCACATACATATACATATTACTACTCATAACAACATTGGCGCATACACATAAATATTTCTACCCATAACAATATATATATATTCCAAACAGATTAAAATCTGCCATGATTAAACCAGTATTTAAGAAAGGTGACGAGCATGATGTTAGCAGTTTTCGACCTATTAGTTTACTATCAACATTTTCTAAAATTTATGAATCTCTTATGAATGATAGATTGTATAATTTCCTACTTAAAGAGAATGTATTACATGTGTCCCAGCATGGTTTTCGTAAGAGTAAAAGTGTCGACACGGCGCTATTTTCTTTTATCAGTGAAATAATTGACTCCATCGATAAAAAGTCACTGCCCTCCGGGTTGTACCTTGATCTGAGTAAAGCTTTCGATTGTGTTAATCACCAAATTTTGTTGGATAAATTATTTTAGATATGGTATCCGCGGTAATGTACATAATTGGTTTCAGTCATATCTTGACCATCGATATCAAACAGTCTCTATCCATTCGAATAATCGTGTTGTCCGGTCTGAGAGTTCATTAATAACGATGGGTGTTCCTCAAGGGTCAATCCTTGGTCCACAATTATTTCTTTTATATGCCAATGATTTACATAAAGCAATAAAAAATTGTCCTAGTTTGCTGGTAACTTACGCAGACGATACTAATGTTCTTTACAAATCGACCAATATTATGGATATTGAAGTGGCTGTTGATTTAATATTTAAGAATCTAGCACTGTGGTTAGAGAAAAATAAACTTATGTTAAATGTAGAAAAGAACAAGATAATGCTTTTCAGATTAAAACTTTGTAATATATCCTTAGTTGACGGAATAACAATAGCGAATAATTATGTACAATTTTCTCAATCAGCAAGATTCCTCAATATGTATCTTGATTGGTCTCCTCAGATTAATTATCTGTGTCAAAAATTAACTTCATCTTGTTATGGCTTGAAATCCCTTTCCAAACAATGTAGCCAATATGTTTTGCTCTCATTATATTATGCAAGTTTTTATTCCCATTTACGTTACGGCATTATTCACTGGGGATTATGTGGATCTATTAAGAGGGTATTTGTTATACAGAAATATGCCGTTCGTATTCTCGCAAATTTAAGGTACACAGATTCTTGCAGAGAAGCTTTCAAAAATCTTAAAATTCTTACTGTTACCGGCGTTTATATATTGGAGGTGGTATGTTTCGTTTTTCGTCATTTAGACTTATTTACGAGAAACAACTTAAACCATTTATATTGCACGCGAAATAGGCATATTCTGTGTTCCGAACGGCATCATTCGGCGTTATATCAGAAAGGGGCTTACTTTAATGGTTGTCGCCTATACAACTCCTTATCAATCGATATTCGTAGTTCAAAGAATATATACACATTTAAAAAAAAAGTTAGAGAATATCTAGTTGCTATCTGCCCCTACAATTTAGAGGAATATTTACTGAATAATGCTGTACAATAATTTATTAATGTATTATTTTAGTTTTCTTTTTTTCTCCATCTTTCCATTCTATCGATTTTTTCCATTTTTTCTCCATCCAGGATTTTGTATTTGTACATGTATTGTAGTGTATTGATGTTTTTTATATTTAACTTTGACCTGTGTGTTTTTTTTGACGTGCGTGCGTGCGTGCATACGTGCGTGCGTGCGTGCGTGTGTGTGTGTGTGTGATTATTTGCAATAAAAAAATAAGAAATTCATATATCCACGTTTTGTCAAGAAAATTGAACTTCAATTTTGTAGTGAAGAAATAAATCTTAGTACGGTCCTGGTCAAAAAATATCATGCCATTCGATTAACATCAGCGCACGCTTGCCGAACCGAACTTAACAGACTCGAGCCTTTGCGCAAATCAGTGTTGCCAAATTAAAATATATGAAATACACACAAAAGAGATAAAATGTTTAAATGCAATAATAAATCATTTTGGCCAGTTTAATACAATCCTCTCGTTTTGATTAAAAGGAAAAATAAACATAAAATTCAATTAGTTATTTCACTGTAAATGATAATGTGTAATCCCAGACAAGAGGTTTGTAGAAACAAAGTACATGGTGTTACAGAAAAGACTACTATTATTTTAACAAGTGATAGGTTGGATCACGACAAACAAAAAAGATGCAAACTTACACAGACATCACCGATAAGCGGTGATGAAAATGAGTTTATCTAATACCATGAGGATTTTTATCAGTCCAAATGTGCGTGTTATGAAAGTTTAGAAGTACATCACGAGTAAATGTTGCTTCATCTGTCGCACACACGATTGCAGGAAAATCTACTTTGCGTGTACATTGCCGCAAGAACCATCTGCAGAAACGCATTCGTTGCGGACAATCCGCTGCTAAAATCTGCTGTACAGGTTGCAGATGATACGGATGTAACATTTGACGGCGTAAAATGCGATGTATAGTACGGGGCGAAGTACCTATTTGTTCTGCAATGCGACAAATACTGTTTCCGGATTGTTCCTCAACAGTAGCTAATACGGCATGGTTAACCGGCAGGCCACGTCCTTCGGCACGAAGGTTAACACTACCTGTATCTCGCAATCGTTGAACACAACGTAAAATAGTGTTTGCATGATGATGGCGACGTTGTGGCCATCGCTCCCGGTATAACCAACTTGCCCTGAGGGCATTTTCCCCTGCCGCAGCATACACTATCACCATGTCAGCACGTTCGATAGTAGTAAACGCATTATTGTTGTCCTCGTCATCCATTGCCAGTTTAGTTAAAACAATAACTTAAAAAATAAAAATAAGATACGTCTTTAATAAACACTTAACGTCTAACCAGCAGAAGCGCGATCTTTTTGACACAACTTAGCAGCAATTCGCAAGTCAAAAGCGTACTGACACTGACTGACACTCCACAGGTGCCGTGCGGAGTACTGACTAGGTCAATGTTTTTTGCACTACGTTAAACAGGAACGGCATTAACATTTTGTCACTTCTTGTAATTTTTTGGAAAATATTTTAATAAAATAAAAAAAATTGTTAATATTATATCATATTATACCATTTTAAGATAATATATAAATTACATAAAGTTTAATGTTATGTTTGTTATCATCTTCACTGCCATCATTATTTCCTTGAGCTGCTAATTTGTATTTTACAACAGCTGTATATGGTAGATAATCCAACAAACTAGAAATAACAAATTATTTTAGCCCTATTTCCACCATTTTCACACAAAAATTGTCCAAATTTAAAGTTTCACTTAAATAATCAGCACATAACGAAGCACCACGGCGAT
>NW_019417727.1:45676-46211 GCF_000390285.2 Anoplophora glabripennis | reverse complement strand
GGTTCTCTTCTTCCCAATAATGAGAATTATGAAAATTTAATTTTCCATTTCGGGTAAAAGTAGCTTCGTCACGTCACAAAATTTTGAAAGCTTGCTCGTTGTTCAGCGACAAAATCCAGCGACGAAATTGCATACGTGGCGCAAAATCTTCTGGTATCATGCTATGTACATGTTGATAGTGATAGGCATGTAGACCTTGTCGCTTTAATATTCTTCCAACCTGAAATGTTGGTACCACATCTAATCAATTCTGTTAAGGAAATCTTTAAGATATGTAGTACCGTTGGCCGAGGAACATTTATTTGCCTTGAAATGTTCCGTATGCTAGTCGTAGGATCTTGTTCAATAGCGTCAAGGACCTCCGCTTCCCTATTAATCCTGGGACGTCCTTGACCCGGTGCCTTTCGAAAAGTGGCGGTTGCAGCTAAGTTGCGGAATACCGTAGGGAATGTCCTCCTTGATGGCAGCCTTCGGTTTGGAAACCTTCTCCCGTACTCGCGTTCTGCCGCTGCAGCATTACCATCGCAAAAGCCAT
>NW_019417727.1:37696-45155 GCF_000390285.2 Anoplophora glabripennis | reverse complement strand
TATATTTATAATTGTTCATAATTTTTAAATTTTTTATAATGTTAGAAAAATTAAATTCCAGTTTTTTCTCCCTGCCTGTCTGTGATAAGATTAATACTTAGTAGACTTATTTTACGTTTAAAATTTTATTCAGTCGAGACTAGACAGCTATTCAGAACAATGAAAATAAAAATAAAAATTTTATACTATCCATTAAGTTTTAAGATGTAACTCTGTCAACTGAAGTAAGTACCCATTTTATGTAATTATTTCATTATATTAATGTTTTGTTGTACATTTTAGCCAGTAACCTTGAAAAAGATAATAAATAATTATCGAAAGCTTGGTTTAAGTTAAATAAGAGTTTTCTTTCAACCACCAATTGACGACATCCCCAATATATAATTTTTTTTTGGTCTATATATATATATATATAGGGTGTTCGGATAACATCGGAGTAAAAGGAAATGTACAAGCAGATACTGCAGCACGTTTTGCTGCAAACTGAAAATATTCCAATATGTTACCAAGACATAAAATTAGTAATAAAATTGAAAACATTTGCAGCTTGGCAATATGAATGGGAAAATAGCACCGCCAAATTAAAATCAATCAAAGCGTCAAGTGGCAAAATAACCAGAAGAGAACAAGTCGTGCAAGATTAGGGCATACAAATTTAACATCAATACATTTACTTCGAGGAGATATCCCTATTTGTGAAACTTGTGGAGTTGAATGAAACATATCTTAGAGACTGTATAGAATTTTCCAACATGAAAATTCAGGCCAACTTAACAACCAACAGATTAAGCGAAATTTTTAAGAATGACAACATCAATTATTATATTTCTAACATTTCTCAAAATAGCAAATATATTCAAGAAAATATAACTTGCTAAAGCGACTAATGATCATAGTTATCGATGTCGCTACAAAAAAATAATAATCATAATAATAAGAATAATAATAACAATAATAACAATAACAATAACAATAATAATAATATAATCACGTAAAGATATCTTTTAACAAGATTTTAATATCTAAATTTCAGTTATTTAAATATACTTACCCATTTTCTTGGGTAACAAATAAACATCTGATTTGTACCGACCAACAGGTGCATTAAACAGTTCTATTAATGCTAATGCCTGAGTTGCAGAAGTAATCGAGACCACAAATGATGGCAGACTCGAGCAACTTAGATTAACCAAACGACCTTCTGCTAACAAAATAATTCGTTTCCCGTCAGGCCAAATTACGTGATCCACTTGAGATCGAACTTTTTCCCAGGTTAGGTCAGGTGTCCTTAAACCATTCTAAAAGTAATAAATGAAAAAATAAATATAATTCTGAGAGTATTCTGACTCACTATGTCAATCTCTGTATTTGAATGTCCCATATTACAAACAATACAACCATTTTTCATTTTATCCATGTGTTCTCTTGTAACTACATTTTTATTTCCAGTGGCAGTAATTACTATATCAACATTACGGATCACTTCATTCAGTTTTACAACACGATAGCCATCCATACTGAAAATAATAAACAACTTACGAATTAAAATGAATCAAAAAGGATTTGTGAAAACAGAGTATCGAACGAATAAAAAATCGAAGAGAAATGTGATCTATCTTTTTTTATTTTGAAGTTATTTACTTAAAAGTGAACATTATGGTTTACATTTTTATTGTTTTAATAAGTGGTGGACTTTTTAAACTCGAATATTTTTGTAGAGAATTCGAATATGTAGTCATATTAACCGTGACTATCAGGAAAAAATGCAACATTCAACTTTTGTTTTCTTATGGATGCACTATTAATCTTTTTGAGGTTCATTTTTCTGACTACGCAGATTATTTTTTTATTTTTGCCAAAAAATTTAATTATTGTCTTTATAAAGAATGGCTACAAAACACAATAATTACTCAAATTAAATTTTGAGTTATTTTAAAGTCACCACAATCTTATTATGTCACTGCAGATGAAATACCAAACATTAAAAAAAAAATAGTGTTATAAAAAATTTACACTTTTTGCGTGATTTACAAAATATTAACTAATATTTAGTATGTGGACATGTATATGCTACTAATTGTAAGTAAAACTAATTTATGTTATAATAAAAAATAAATTAATAAATCTGATAGATTTGAAATATTTTAAAAATCATTTAAATAAAAATGTCGCATTCCAGCTTTCGAGCGCCCTCCAGGATTTTTCAACGCTCTGTATAATCCCAGACGATGTCCAGTACCAGCCGACACGCCTGCTAACCTAGATTTTGAAGGAAGGCAAGGAATAGACAAATTCGCCTACCTTTCGAATCAAATCAGTCAATACACTACGGTCAGGAATCCAGTCGCCGTCTTCATGCCAAGCAACTGGAAATTCCACCACGGCATAAATTCAGTCATCGAACCCGATGTCGACAAAACAAGCCAACACCGACTCCGCATCACGGCGCGGACGTCGGCCTCCAAAATTAGCCCGATCGCTCTAGAGACAGCATCGGATTTTGTCCACCTTTCCAATTTTCCGACGACGCGGCCTATCTCGCCCGGATCTGCCACTAATGCGCTCAGTAGCCACTGCAGCGCAACCTGCCGACGAACCCTGGCGCGCTCCAAGACAATGATTGGAAAAAGCTATCAAGGAATTTACCGATGTTTCCATTGGGTCCAAAGGCGCTATCGCTAATAACATCCAAACCACTTGAGCGATCTGGGCCAAAATTTAATGCAGCATACAACGCATTGCTGGCATTGCCATATCCAAGTTTGGTTCGAATCGTATGAGGCACAATGCCGTTATACGGGGAAACGTGGATTTTACGATTTTCGCGTTTTCAGCCATTCCGCTTATACGATCTCGGCTGAACCCCAAAACCACAATAGAGCTTCTGTGGACATCATATCCAAATTCGAACCGAATCGTGAGACGACTAACGGTCAGCTAATCCAAAACAGGATTCTAAGTTTTTCTAGTTTCCGCCGGAAGTGTCCGCATGATCTCGGCCGAACATCAAAATTGCGGTACCACTTCATATCGTCCATCATCCCAGAGAATATTGCGACGATCCATCCAGGCGTAACCTCTCCGTAGGCCTTTTTACGAAGACGGAAAAGTTTTCACCTCAGTTTCCAATTTTTCCGTCTTGGGGCTAAAAAAAACATCTTCCGAGGATCTTTCCACTACGGCGATGCGATTCCCGTCCTCGACCACCCAAGGACTACCCGGGAGCCGAATTTCCGGCAATCGGGAAAGTTTCGAATGTTGCGACGATAAGGATATTCTGACTCCTGGGTAAGACGCTGATGCTGATGCCGAAAATCGATCTCCGAACTTTCGGAAAAAATCCAGAGGCCTGAGGGGGAAGACGTCCAACAGCGAGGGCGTTTTCGTAACTTTATTTTGGCGGACAGGACGAGAGTGCTCCGACTGCTCCGTCAAAAGTATGGATATTCGACAACATTTCCAAAATCACCCGAACGTCTACCCGAGCCATCCGCAGTATATTATCGGGAGTTACTAGTATGAAACTGCTAGTTATCAATCCCGACAAGATGCTGACTTTGCAACCCTTGCAGTTTCATTGTTCTGCTAAACTTATAAATATGGGTCAAGTTGATGTTTAACCAGTTATCGTCTAGAGGTAATACAGAGCTCATACTTTTGAGATTATTGTATTCATTTTGACTTTAATTCATCATTTTTAAAATAAAAAGAAATTTTGTTTTTAAAAACTAAAACCGCTCGGCACAAAAGTTATCGGGCGCAGTCAGTAGGAACCTTTTTTGGAGTTTCCCAAGGGCATATTGGAATTCTCGTCGTACCGTCGACTAACCAGGGAATATCCACTGAAGATTGTACCGCTGTAATATCCTTGGCAGAACCCCTAAGTTAAGAAATCCAGGAGAATCAAGAATCAAGCAAAGAAAAATCAAACAAACAAATTCTCGAAAATAGCAAGTAAGAAGACATCAGCGATTAGGCTGTGGAGAAATTAGTTCAGTAGGAATTTCTCTCGAGAAATTGCTGGCTATAATCGCTGTATCCACCCTATCCGAAGCAAACAAGACATCGTGAGGCTTTGCACTTGTATTTTTAGGTGTCGAAGTGCCTAATTATACATTAGCCCTAGAAGCAACCTAGATCGTGCACTTTCTTTCCAAAGACTGCATGTGATCTAAATCGTGCATAGGAAAGATTGGCCCAAGCAAGAAAACATCTTTACAAGAAGCCATCTCTAAAAGTACGTAGCCTCGAGCTACTTAGAACCCGTACTTAAAAAATTAGGGATATACCGATATATCGATTATATATACCAGAGCCTTTCTGTCATCAAAATTTTTCTTTTGTAAGTATTTTAATGACTGACAATTATTCTGACGACGACACATTAGCTAACCTTTTTTCGCGAGTTTTTACACCTAACCAATTTCTATTAGAACCCGTAGAAAACGAACAGATAAATATGGCTCAAGCAAATATTAGTATTCGTGATTACTTAGATTTGATCCCATTTTTCGACGGCGATGTTTCAAAATTGCCAAATTTTATAGATTCGTGCGAAAAAGTTTACAGTATGCTTATTACGGATAATAACGCAGCCCGAATTCAATTTTTAATGCTACACTTTCGAAATAAAATAATAGGGAAAGCCGCAGAAGTATTAGCTGCCCGCGAAATTACTACTTTTGTTGAATTAAAAACGTTACTATTGAACACTTTCGAGACCAAAGAAATGAAGAGTGTCTTTTAAACGATTTGATGATGTTAGCACAAAATCCTAATGAATCAGCCACACAGAGTAATCTCACTAAGAAGCTTATTATTGTCCAAAATTCAAATGTCTACGTTATCACCGGCTCTACGTCAAGAAAAGATCGCTCTGTATAACAAAATGGCTTCACGGACTTATTTATCAGGACTAAATTCCCATTTAAGTAATTTATTACGTTGCAAACAACCCCAATCACTTGAGGACGCCATCAACAAAGTGATTGAAGAAGAAAATATGGTTTATAATAGACAACAGAAGTTGGGACAGAAAAATAATTTTCAAAAGAATAATACATTGCAATTACGCACTGTACAAGGAAACTTTAGACCTACCCAAACATTTCCCCAAAGAATAGTATCACAACAGTTCGGTAGACCAATCCCTAACGTAAAAACAAATTTTCCACATAGAATTCCAAATTTCTCTAATCCGAGATTTTTTCAACAAAGACAATTTCCAAATCCATGAAGTTTTCAACGCCCAAATTTTTCAAATTTCCCTCAAAGACTAAATTTTCCGCAACGATCACCTTTTCTAAACCAACAATTTTCCTCAAACAATCAAAATTCTCAGCGTACTAATATTCAAAATGCCCAACGTCCTAGACAAACATATCCTCTACCAGTGGATACCTCATCCGGAAATACCAGGCGTACCAGAACTACTCGACCTCTACCAAGATTTACATTCCAAGAGCTACATTTCCAAGATAACACCCCATATTCAGACATTGAACAGGAATCCTACGAAGAAGAGCCTTACTACGGAGAAGAATATTACCCCGAAGAATATTCTGAATTCCAAGAACAGTACATAGAAGACGAAAATGTTCCTATACCAGCCTCGGAGAACACTATGAAGAATACGAATTCGCCGAATATGACGAACCCTACCAGTACCAAGAACCAACAGTAAATCTAGAAGCTGACGAACCCTACCAAGACGACGAAACCATAACAAATTTAGAAATTAACATCGCATCAAATAGTAAACTTCCATACATTATAATTCCCAAACTTCAGGCCAGATTCATGATAGACATCGGATCAACAAAAAAAAACATTAATAACATAATCCATAGCACATGCATATTTCAAACACAAAATGTATCTCAACCCCTTCAAAATTAAAACACCGCATACTACAACTACACATGATTGGTCTGCAAATATTCCAATTTCGAAAATATTTAAAAAACCTGGACTGATACATACTCACTATGTATTCAATTTTAGTGATGTCTATGATGGGCTAATAGGCCTAGACTTTCTTCAAAAAGTCAGAGCTATCCTCGATTTTAGAAACGGATATCTAATTACAGACAATATAAAAATTCCATTATTCATTGAAGAAAAAAGACTAATCCACCCTGACGCCGACAATTAATTATAAGAAAAGAATATATATATATCTGTTTTGTATTTTTGTCATCAGATGATGACAAAAATACAATCAGAGCTTGTGTTGTTAATGCAATCACTAACTATAAAAATCATATTAAACAGAATAAAACAAAATTAAATAGCACACAAAAAGAAATCCTAAAAATCATAAATAAAACTCGCCATTTTATTAAAGAAAATCCACAAATCACTATCCTTAAACCTGACAAAAGCAATAAAACTGTTATAATTAACAATTCTGATTACAATTCAAAAATGTTAAATTTACTGAATGATACAAACACATATAAAAAAATTAATTCAAATCCTACAAATAACTATCAAAATAAAAATAATAATTTAATCAAAAAATGGCAAAAAAGTAATTTTATAGATGAACAAGAAACTAAGAAATTGTTGATCCATAATGCACAACCCCCTAAAATTTATGGTCTTCCAAAATTACATAAAGCAAACATTCCGTTACGTCCAATTGTGTCCAGTATTCAATCTCCTTTATATAATTTATCAAAATTTTTAGCAAATATCATTTCAAAAATAACTTGTCAGAATGATTATTATATAAAAGATTCTTTCTGTTTTAAAAATTTTATAGATACAGTTTATATACCGGATAATTATAAATTAATCTCATTAGACGTCACGTCGTTATACACGAATATTCCCATAGATTTAGTAATCAAAATAATAACTAAAAAATGGAATGTCCTACAAAATTATACTATTCTCCCGTTAAATGAATTTCTAACTAGTATTAAACTTACCTTAACTACCAATTTTTTTCAATATCAAAATGATTTTTATCAACAAATAGATGGTTGTGCAATGGGAGCACCAATTTCATCAACAATAGCACAATTAACCATGGAATTTTTGGAGGAGGAAGTAATTAAAAATTTAAATTTTAATATATTATTTTTCAAAAGATATGTTGATGATTGCATTATCGCACTTCCTGAAGACAAAATTAATGATATTTTAAACACTTTTAATAGTGTTCATCCCAAATTACAATTTACCATTGAAATTTAAAATAATAATAAAATTAACTTTCTTGATCTAACTTTAATCCGAGTTATACGTTGGGTGCGGACACAATAAAATACACACTTTGTCGATTACGAGTTTACTGCAATCTGGCTACTAGATTTTCTTACAGCTGTTTTTATACAGGTTTTATCTTTTTGTTAAATAAGCATAATATTCTACGTAGCATCTTAGTTATATAAATGAAACTTAATATTATGATAAAAAATAGTATGATGTCACTTAGACACTAATATAACTT
>NW_019417727.1:28597-36107 GCF_000390285.2 Anoplophora glabripennis | reverse complement strand
CCCTACCAAGACGACGAAACCATAACAAATTTAGAAATTAACATCGCATCAAATAGTAAACTTCCATACATTATAATTCCCGAACTTCAGGCAAGATTCATGATAGACACCGGATCAACAAAAACATTAATAACAGAATCCATAGCACGTGCATATTTCAAAGACAAAATGTATCTCAACCCCTTCAAAATTAAAACACCGCATACTACAACCACACATGATTGGTCTGCAGATATTCCAGTTTCGAAAATATTTAAAAAACCTGGATTGATACATACTCACTATGTATTCAATTTTAGTGATGCCTATGATGGACTAATAGGCCTAGACCTTCTTCAAAAAATCGGAGCTATCCTCGATTTTAGAAACGGATATCTAATTACAGACAATATAAAAATTCCTTTATTCATTGAAGGAAAAAGACTAATTCACCCTGACGCCGACAATTATAAGAAAGAAAAGAATATATATATAACATTCCACCAAGAACTTATATTAAGAAATTATAGCAAAGGTACCAGTAATGGAAGAAAGCGGAGAAGCAATAATAAATTCCATAGTCCTTAGACAAAATAGAAATACCTGCTGGAATAGTAAATATTGAAAACAGCGAAGCAGTAGTTATACTTGTAAACAATACAGATGAAGAAGTAAATTTTAAATTAGGAGAACCCCTAGCATGTATGAATGGTTATGACTTAAATAATTTTGAACCAGAACCCATGGACACGGATGAAGATTATCAAAATTCACTAAAGATTATGACAATTTGCAAAAGAAAAACCTAGAGAACCTAGATTTAAGACATTGCAATCAGGAAGAATACGACGCAGTTAGAAAAATTTGCTACGAGTATAGAGACATATTTTATTGTGAAGGAATACCATTAACATTTACCAACCAAGTCAAACACCAAATTAGAACAACTGATGACACTCCAATATATACAATTCGCCGAATATGACGAACCCTACCAGTACCAAGAACCAACAGTAAATCTAGAAGCTGACGAACCCTACCAAGACGACGAAACCATAACAAATTTAGAAATTAACATCGCATCAAATAGTAAACTTCCATACATTATAATTCCCGAACTTCAGGCAAGATTCATGATAGACACCGGATCAACAAAAACATTAATAACAGAATCCATAGCACGTGCATATTTCAAAGACAAAATGTATCTCAACCCCTTCAAAATTAAAACACCGCATACTACAACCACACATGATTGGTCTGCAGATATTCCAGTTTCGAAAATATTTAAAAAACCTGGATTGATACATACTCACTATGTATTCAATTTTAGTGATGCCTATGATGGACTAATAGGCCTAGACCTTCTTCAAAAAATCGGAGCTATCCTCGATTTTAGAAACGGATATCTAATTACAGACAATATAAAAATTCCTTTATTTATTGAAGGAAAAAGACTAATTCACCCTGACGCCGACAATTATAAGAAAGAAAAGAAAAAATATATATATAACATACCACCAAGAACTGAAATTATAGCAAAGGTACCAGTAATGGAAGAAAGCGGAGAAGCAATAATAAATTCCATAGTCCTTAAAGACAAAATAGAAATACCTGCTGGAATAGTAAATATTGAAAACAGCGAAGCAGTAGTTATACTTGTAAACAATACAGACGAACAAGTAAATTTTAAATTAGGAGAACCCCTAGCATGTATGAATGGTTATGACTTAAATAATTTTGAACCAGAACCTATGGATACGGATGAAAATTATCAAAATTCATTAAAAGATTATGATAATTTGCAAAAGAAAAACCTAGAAAACCTAGATTTAAGACATTGCAATCAGGAAGAATACGACGCAGTTAGAAAAATTTGCTACGAGTATAGAGACATATTTTATTGTGAAGGAATACCATTAACCTTTATCAATCAAGTGAATCATCAAATTAGAACAACTGATGACACTCCAATATATACAAAGTCGTATAGATTTCCACAAATTTACAAAGAAGAAGTAAAAAAGCAAATAAATTCCATGCTTGAACAAAACATAATATGTGATTCTGTATCGCCATGGTCATCCCCTATATGGATCGTTCCCAAAAAAATGGACAATAGTGGAAAAAGAAAGTTCAGAATTGTAATAGATTACAGGAAGCTAAACGAAAAACAGTACCAGATAAATTTCCCATACCTAACATAAATGACGTTTTGGATAAATTAGGACGAAGTCAGTATTTCACAACATTAGACTTAGCAAGTGGATATCATCAAATATAAATGGATCCCAAAGATATTGAAAAAACAGCATTCTCAACGGACAATGTACATTATGAGTTTCTCAGAATGCCATTTGGACTCAAAAATGCTCCTTCAACGTTTCAAAGAACCATGAACCATGTTTTATCGGGTTTACACAACAGATGTCTAGTATATATGGATGATATACTCATATTTTCAACATCTTTACAAGAGCACATAGAAAGCATCAGACTAATTTTTGAAAGATTTAGACAAACCAATCTAAAAATACAATTGGATAAATCAGAATTTTTTAAACAAATTGTAAAATTCTTAGGACATATTATTACACCAGAAGGAATATTACCAAATCCTGAAAAGGTCGAAGCAATTTTAAAATTTCCAATACCAAAAACAAAAAAGGAAATTCAATCATTCCTAGGTTTAATTGGCTACTACAGAAAATTTATTAAAAATTGTTCTAAATTGACAAAACCTATGACGTTATGTTTGAAAAAGGGTGCAAAAATAGAACATACCAAAGAATTTGTAGATGCATTTGAAACATGCAAAAGAATTTTGACAAATAGCCCATTATTACAACATCCAGACTTTTCAAAACCTTTTATTCTAACAACAGATGCTTCGCAGTATACATTAGGTGCCGTATTATCTCAGGGAGAAGTAGGTAATGATAGACCTATAGCTTATGTATCAAGAACACTAAACGAATCTGAGAAAAATTACTCAGTGATTGAAAAGGAATTATTAGGTTTAGTCTGGGCAACCCAGTATTTTAGACCTTACTTATATGGACGAAAATTCACGGTTTATACGGACCACAGGCCATTAAGATGGTTATTCTCTTTAAAGGACGTTCAAAACTCAAAATTCGTAAGATGGAGAACAAAACTACAAGATTATGACTTCACAATTGAACATAAAAAAGGGAAATTAAACACAAACTAATAAAGAAATACGAGTTCACCTTTCAAACTTAAAATCTAATGTTACAGGACCTTCTGTGTCACCTACACCTTTACCCTCACCTCAACCAGGAACATCGACATAAAAGAAGTAAAAGGCAACCCTGGACTTCTACCAATACATCTAGGAGAAGCCAACAACATAATATCAGAATGGGAAATAATCAATGTTTTCAACCTGCAACCCTTATATGAAGAATTTATTCAAGAAAAAGACGAAATTCTCAACATCCTTTCGGAAATAAATAAATCTGTAAATTCAAAAATGACTTGTGAAATAACAGATGTTCAGTTACCTACAATGATAGAGATTATTCACCAAATAAATAAAACTTTGGTATACGAAATTCAGAAAACTTCCCAATTATTTGACCAAATATCTCCGGTACACATTAGACAAACTAGAGGACTATTTAACTTCATAGGAACTTTCCAAAAAGCCGTTACAGGATCCTTAGATGCTGATGATGGAGAAAGATATGAAGAAAATTTCAAAAGGCTATATAATGAGTACAGTTAAAAATTGATGTAGAAAAACATTTATCCCTGACTAAAGAGGTCATAGAAGAAACAAAAAAGTCTATAACTACCCTAGCTCAAAATCAAGAAAAATTAAATGATAGAATCACAGACCTTGGAAAAAGTATAAAAAATATGGGTTTTTGTATACATATATTTGCAACCCAAACAATTGTGATTGAACTTTCTCATTCTTTGTCACTGATTAATAACGTCTTAGAAGAAATTCTGACAGCAATTTCATTTGCTCAAATGAGACAAATTCACCACACAATTATCAGACCAAATAATTTAAAGGAAGAATTAAGGAAAATTCAAAAATATATAAAAGATGAAAAACTTCCATTTGAACCAAGTCTAGAGAACATCTTAAAATACGAGAAATTGTGTAAAACATCTGTATTCCAAAAGGACTTTAATATCTACTTTATCATAGCAGTGCCTTTAATAGAAATGAACCCTTACAACTACTACAAATTATACCCCTTACCAGTGATGAACAATGCTTTATTATACACAATCATTCCAAATAGAAATTACATAATCATGAACTCAAACTGGTACTCTTTTGCTGATACACCCTGTACAGAAATAGAAATGAACAAATTTTTATGCACTTACAATCCTGTCCTAAAAAGAACTACAAATGAACCATGTGAAATACAACTTATTAATTTCTCCCCAAATCAAGATAATTGTCAACACACCCAAATATACAGTGATAGTCCGAAAATACAAAGAATTGAAAAATCAAATTCATGGATAATTTCGACAACTTCCACTATAATAATGGAGACAGAATGTAATGGGAGAAGAAAGAAACAATTAATAGGAAACCATCTTATTACAATTCCAGAAGAATGTNAAAAAAAGTCTAGAGGTGTTAAATCAGGCGAACGCGGAGGCCACTCGATTGTTCCGCGTCGCCCGATCCACCGGCCAGTAAACGTGTTATTCAAGTACTCCCGTACTTGCACTCCATAATGGGGCGGTGCACCATCCTGCTGAAACCAAATTCTTTCCTCAGGAATATCAGGATCCTCGTTGTTCGGGAATAACTCTGCTAAGCTTGGGACCAAATCGAACCGCAGGAAATCCAAATAGCGAGCAGCAGTTAAATTTTCCTCGAAAAAATACGGGCCTAAAATACGACGCTCTATTATTCCCGCCCAAACGTTCACCTTTCGGGGGTGCTGATGATCTACTTCTTGCACCCAGTGCGGGTTTTCCTGAGACCAATACCGGCAGTCATGTCGATGCACCGATCCATTAAGATAAAAAGTAGCCTCGTCAGAAAAAATTATGTCTCCGACTTCTTCACAAAAGTGGAGAAATCTTCACAAAAGTGGAGACGGCGGTCTACGAACCCTATCTGTATGCTCCGTGGAGAGTCCGAGGGGCCGAAGTCGGTAGCTCTTAGAAGTACGCGGTACAGATACCGGCTCGAGCATCCCTCAGGGCGCACCCATGGAGCCTGATAGGTCACCCGAGTTACCACGATATGGTCCACCAACCATCACTCGTGACGAGGTTACCCGCCAACACCATCCGGCGGGGCAAGGGGAAAGCTATACTTCCAACCACGGTTTCCGACCTGGCACCGAACTTGGAGTTCGAACTCCGTGGATGGTACCTTCTGCCATCCACCCTCCGCGCTCAGGTGCTACGGATCGCGAAACCGTCGGCCCAGACATCGACGATCAAACTGCCTTACTACGACATGGCGCCCAACGTGGGGCTCGATTATCAACTTGTCTCCACCGCGAGCCCGTGTTGTGGACGTAGAGCAAATAGACTTAGCTACTTCGCGACATTATTATTATTATTCCGAAAGTCTTGAACACCCTGTAACTGTGACATTCGGAATAACAATTCAGTAATACAAAATTTTCATTATTTTTCAGTACCACATTTAGGTGCCGTTTCTTCAAATTAAAAAAAATGTTTGTCTGGACAAGGTGCTGTCAAGTTGGCTTTTCAAAATCATTTAACGGTAAATAATCTGTTCACTAAATTAAAAGATAAAGATCTGCTATTGCAGCGGTCCAGTGTAGTTTATTGCCTCCCATGTATGGATTGTGATTTGTGTCAAACAAAACAAAAACTAAAAGATCGAGTTACAGCACATAAAAGTGACATACGACTGAATAAACACAGTTGCATGTTGACAAATCATTGTTTATCCTCAGGTCACAGTATGAATTATGACGAAATTTTAGTATTAGATTCAGAAACAAACCATAAAAAAAGAAAATTTTTAGAGATGTGTCAAATTGCAAGGGAAGGCAATCCAATGAATGCAATGACTGGATATCGATGGTCTCAGCGTAATTTATACTTTTTTATTAAATCAATATTTTAATAACAGGGACACTCTTTCAGGCGACACCCTGTATAGTGGTATGTGACCTTTGTTGTTATTTTTGTTTAATAATCTAACTAATTAACAGNTGTATAGATAACGCTTTCGTTTGTGCGCATACGTGCGAACATATTTTTGTGGAATTGAGTTGCCGGGGGCTTCCAACTAATTATTGTGAGGCCCCCCTATGGCTTTCAAAGAACCGCCCCCACCCCATTACCCGCCTCTGCAGTCACCCTCTAGACCCGTTTGCCGCTTTCCCTTAGCGAAACTGGTGTTTTTGTAATTTTTTTTTAATTGTTTCAAGCCGCAAATTACTAATTATTTTATGAAAACTTAATATAGAAAAGCAGAAAAATTATTTTATGTAGAAATTACGCCAAAACTGTACTTTACTAAAATGTAGAAAAATTATTAAAAATTAAGTATGTCGTACTGTACTTTACTAAAAAGTAGAAAAATTAAGAAAAAATTATTTTATGAAAAAATTATGAAAAAAATACAGTACTTTACTAAAAAAGCCAAAAAAAATATGGAAAAATTATGAAAAAATACATCATACTGTACTTTACTAGGAAGTAGAAAAATTGCGAAAAATTAAAAATAGAAAAATTTTGTCGCCTGAACCGTATAATTAATTCGGGCCATCACTTTCCGAGGCTAAATAACGTCAAACTGAACTTTAATAAAAAACAGAAAAATTATTTATTAAAAATTATGTAAAAACTATACTTTACTAAAACTGTACTTTAATAAAAAATTAAATATAGTAAAATTAAATATGGAAAAATTATGAAAAATGACGTCAACTGTACTTTACTAAAAAAATATTGGCAAAAAATTATTTTCCGAAAAATAAAATCTGAAAATTTTTAATGTAAAGAGTCAATAGTAATTTTAATTGTAAGGAAAGACCCTATAACGTTCAATTATGTTCTAAGTCGCAACGGATCTGTTTAGTTTGAAACACTGCCGTTGAGATGTTTGAATTGCGTTAAGAGTATGGTACCGAACAATTATATTTTGAATTTGCCCTAACCACAAGACAGCCATTTTTATCGTTTCGATAGCCCGAAGGCCTTTCGCGTTCACGGGCGGATTTAAGTTTTTCGCGTGTGGCTGAAACCTTTTTTCGTTGGCAAGGAAAAATCCAATGATTACCCTTAGGTAATCGTTTAAGATAGACCCCTACACGACACGGGTACCGTATCAAGCCAGCATATTTAACTGTGTATTGAATCGGTACAAACGACGCGATCTGAAATGCAGAAAAATCTAGCAACTTACCCTTCGTATGCCTTCTTTCTTCGTGTCTCTGTCATTCTGTTATCTTGTTTTGAACTTCATGCCTCTGTAGCCGAAATTCATGCCTTTCTGTCCTGGTTAGACTTTCAACTGCCTATAAAATTAATGTTTTAG
>NW_019417727.1:0-28266 GCF_000390285.2 Anoplophora glabripennis | reverse complement strand
AAAAATATGGGTTTTTGTATACATATATTTGCAACCCAAACAATTGTGATTGAACTTTCTCATTCTTTGTCACTGATTAATAACGTCTTAGAAGAAATTCTGACAGCAATTTCATTTGCTCAAATGAGACAAATTCACCACACAATTATCAGACCAAATAATTTAAAGGAAGAATTAAGGAAAATTCAAAAATATATAAAAGATGAAAAACTTCCATTTGAACCAAGTCTAGAGAACATCTTAAAATACGAGAAATTGTGTAAAACATCTGTATTCCAAAAGGACTTTAATATTTACTTTATCATAGCAGTACCTTTAATAGAAATGAACCCTTACAATTACTACAAATTATACCCCTTACCAGTGATGAACAATGCTTTATTATACACCAGTGTTTCCCAAAGTGTGGGTCGCGACCCCCCGGGGGGTCGCAGTGAGGTATTAAGGGGGTCGCCGGGAATTTCCAAAATAAGAGAAAACACCACTTTGTTAAATCATGTATATTTATTCTAATAAAGTCGTAGGTAATTATTAACAATTTGTTATCAAATGAAACATTAAACTATATAATATTAATACATCTTAAAAGTAAAAGCGAAAAATAAAGTAAAATAGTGTAGTAAAAAACAGACTCATGCGTCTGTTTTTTTGTTCAAAATTCGTCCGGGTTCTGGGAAAAGAATAGGAGCTTCAACATTCCGTCACGTGATATTTCATAAGTTTTTCTTTCATGTTGTTTGGTATTTCAACATGTTAAATAACAAATAATTTATTTTTATTGTAAATGCTAGTCTGGCAGAAGTGCTATTAGTTAACTGTTAAATTTAATTTTAATGTATTTAATTTAAACTTAAACAGTAAGGTAAAATAAAATTTCAAAAATAATCAGTTAATTGTAATTTAGGCACGCTATTTTGATTTGAGTGATTAGTAGGGGGTCGCCGAAAAAATTTTTAACAAAAAAGGGGTCGCTCTTTAAATAAGTTTGGGAAACACTGTATACACAATCATTCCAAATAGAAATTACATAATCATGAACTCAAACTAGTACTCTTTTGCTGATACACCCTGTACAGAAATAGAAATGAACAAATTTTTATGCACTTACAATCCTGTCCTAAAAAGAACTACAAATGAACCATGTGAAATACAACTGATTAATTTCTCCCCAAATCAAGATAATTGTCAACACACCCAAATATATAGTGATAGTCCGAAAATACAAAGAATTGAAAAATCAAATTCATGGATAATTTCGACAACTTCCACTATAATAATGGAGACAGAATGTAATGGGAGAAGAAAGAAACAATTAATAGGAAACCATCTTATTACAATTCCAGAAGAATGTTCGTGCATAATTCATACTTACAAGTTAACCCCAAATAAAAATTTTCAAGAATATATAGAACCCATTGACGTTCCAGCCNGGCTTTAATACGAACTTAAGAAATATATATGAACATTTAAGACGAAGAAGGATTGACCCTTTCTGTTCTATTTTAACATACATTCCTAAAGTAAATTCCAGTAAATATTTTTAGCCGTAGTTTGTAAAACTTAAATATACAGGCATATTTATTAGACCCGCGCTCCACTTGCAACGCCATCTACGGACACCCGCTCGGCCGCGTAATGAACTACTATGAAAAAAACTACTATGATATGAAAATCGCGGCTACTGTCTACGTCACCGCTCGATCACGTTGGGGCCTGCGGTGGCGGGCGAAGCCCTACACAATTTAGGTATACCTACGCGGGGTACATGCGCAGGCCTACGCACAATACTCTTGTCTACGTGGGGAATCCTACATACCTACATGAATTTACCTGCATGGGGCCCTAGGGGGCAAAGCCCTAGGCGGGGGGGCAAAGCGCTAGGTGGGGCAAAGTCCTAGGTGACTACATATTGAATTTCCAGGGGGGGATTTTGGCGTTGAACGCCTACAGCTTATCTACTTTTAATCCTTTCAAAAATTCTAGTGAAAGACAATTGCAATTTCTCTATAATAAAAACGAGGAATTACCTGAACTAGTTATAAGCACAACAAATTTAAATACAATTAAAACGGAAAATCAATAATTAAATAGTTTTAATGCCGAAAGTTCCGTTAATTCGACCAAGTCGTTTTAACCAAGAATTGGACGAGCCAATCGTTTTCCCCAGTACTTCTCAAACAGAAAATCTTGCTACACCTACTTTATTTGTTAATCCTCTACCGGAAAGCAAATTAGAAATTAATCAACCTATATAAATTTAAATAAATTTAATGGAGAAAATCCCCAGCTCCTACAAAAATTTATTCGTGCTGCTGACGAACTCTTTTAGCTTTTCCGTCAGAAAACCAAACGTTTAAGTCATTTCTTCTTTCATCAGTGAAAGCTAGATTAATAGGACAAGCAGATTTGTCCATATCTTGCCGATTAGAATTAGACAATTGGAACGCGTTGAAACAATTATTGTTAGAATTATTTGGAGATGGCCATACTATCTCTTCATTACAAAATAAATTAATTTACATTCAACCGGATAGTAAATTATCACCAAAACTTGTAAGTCAAGAAATCATGAGTATTTTAAGTAATTTAGTTGCAAAAATCAATGAACAAAATCGGCCTATTGAAGAAAAACAGACTCACTTGAGTTTACTTAAATATTTATTCCGAAATGGCCTTAGAGACATATACGCGTTGTCTACCCGTTCAATATAAACAATTAATTAGAACTAGAAATATCACAAATATTACTGAAGCGATACAAGCCGTTACCGTGGAGGAACAATTTGAAGAATCATCCCGAAAATCAAATCAATCAGAGGTGATTTTAGAATACAACTCTATATCATTGTTATCTCCTTTACCATACATTGAAATCAGAGGTAATCAAAATTCAATTTTAAAACTTTTAATCGACTCTGGATCCACTAAATCAATTCTTCGCCCCGAAATTTTAGAAAATCATTTTTCGGAATATCTGTATAATGACCCAATACATATTAAAACATCTTTAGGAACAAAAATTATAATGCAGAAAGCTAACATCCCTTATCCTCCAGAATTTAACTTAGAAGACACTATGAATGTAATATCATTTAATTTTCATGAATATTTCGATGGAGTAATAGGCCTAGAAGACCTAGTCAAAACTCAAGCTCATATAGATTTTTCAGAAAATACTCTCACCGGCTCCACTTTTCAACTCCCTATATTGTTTCGTAAACCCGAAACTACCTTAACGACCCATTACCTAGAACCTCACCAGGGCAAATNGAAGGTGCCACTTTTATTTTAAATGAAATCGAAAACTACAATGACACCGGAGTAATTGCTGAAATTCTAGTTGAAAAGGCGCCGGAAAATAAGCAAATAAGGCTGGTAAATTATTCTTCAAGTTCGGAATCAAACAACTCCGAGTCAGAACCTGTCCAAAAAAGTAAAAAACTGAAGAGGTTTGATTCAGATTATTCGTTTGACGAAAAAAAGGATTCCGATTTCTTCTATTCAAGTTCCGATTCCGAAGATATCGTTGAAAAAAGTACTGTTGGTGAATCTGGATCGAGGAAACCAAAAACTAACAAAAAGAAAATTAAAAAGATTGAAAAGTGTTTGGGAGCTACAAAATCAGTACAGGAAAATCCATGCAAAAATAGAAATTGTCAAAATTCATGCGCCAAAAATTTTACAGAACAGCGCCATGATATTTTCGAATTTTATTGGGGACTAGGTAGCCACCAAAGACAGCGGGATTGGCTTGTATCCTGCATAAAGGAAACTATTGTTAAACGAAGACGCGTAACTACCGAAAATAGTAGACGGAATAAAACTTTTAAATATCTTCTCACATGGAATGGGACTGAAGTCGAAGTTTGCCAAAAGTTTCTTTTAAAAACGCTATGCATCTCACAAATGACGGTGAGATACACTAAAGATAATGCATTTACTGAAAAATTTGCCAAGACTGATCAGAGAGGGAAACATGATCCACCTCATAAAACAAAGCTGGAGGACAAAAAAAGTGTTCATGATTTTATAAAAAAGCTACCAGCGGTTCCGTCTCACTACTGCAGAGGTAGTACAACAAAAAAGTATTTGCCAGCGGAAATGAGAAACGTGTCCTTCCTATATAGAATATTATTTGTAAAGGATCAACTAGAATTGTTTAATGTCAAGACCAAAGTATCCTTGAAAGTATTTAGAAATATTTTTCATAAAGATTTTAATCTTGGTTTTCATCTTCCTAAGAAAGAGAAGTGTTCAGTTTGCGAAGCAAGAAAAGATAATGGACTTAAATTTACAAAAGAAGAGGTCGATGGATACGAGGCACATGTAAGAGATAAATATGTGAGTAAACATAATTTCCTCTCTGACCAAAAGTTGGCAAAAGAAGACACCAGTTTTGTATGTGCTAGTTTCGATTTACAAAAAGTATTAAATACGCCACATGGCGAAAACATGATGTTATATTACTCCCGAAAATATGCTATGTACAACGAGACTGTCTATGAAAGTGGAACTAGGAACACCTTTTGCTATGTATGGGGTGAAACTGACGGCAATCGAGGATCGAACGAAGTAGGCACAATCATAAATAAATATTTAGAAATGATTGACCAGAGAGGAAATGTTCAGACAGTTGCGCTCTATTGCGACAGTTGTTCTGGTCAGAACAGAAACAAGACTATTTTGGCTATGATATATACATTTTTAAAATCATCGAAAAATATAAACACATAAAAATCGTATTTCTTCTTCCAGGGCATACTTACATGCCCGTGGATGCAGTCCATGCTACGATAGAAAGATTCATTTCTAAACGTATTGTTTGGGCGCCATCAGAATGGGCTACATTAATTTCCAATGCTAGAGTTCACCCAAGACCTTTTGAAGTTATCTCCATGAAGTATTCTGACTTTGTAGATTGGAAAACAACAGCAGATAATTTACTAAGTAGTAATAAAACAAATGATGGACAGAAATTACTTAACTGAGTCAACTGAGAATAGCATATTTTAAGAAAGGAGAGGACAGGATAAACATAAAATACTCATACTCCGTGTAAGCAAATGGACTGTGAATTTAGTGATTCTATAACTACTAGAAAAGATCCAAAAAAAAATTGTTATGCGTATGAAGCACTCACATTACTAATTACTACTAATTACTAATTACAAAGTCGACTTACCCTGACCAGAGATGCATTCAGGAGAAAGGAACGTCCAAAGGGAAACACCCGCGCGATCGAGAGCTCTCGTGTCGTCTTACTAGGATTGTTTGGAAAACTACATATTCTTCTGCCGGTCAGTGGCGTACTTCCCGCGGTAAATATTTGTTAAATTACTACTAGAGATAAATTAAGTTAACCAAAATAAGAAAAGAAACAATTATATTCTACAGCCCATAACCCACAAATAAATAAATACAAAAGATTGAACATTCCGCCCACCAAAATAAGACATTATTTTTCGTCTTGCGGCAGCGGACACAATTTGATTACTGGTCTACAAAGTAAACCAGTTGCGGTGCGAACGGTAACAACCCGCACGATACCATCTTTTCCAGGATGAACCTGGACAATTCGTCCTAAACGCCAACGTAATGGAGGCAATTGTTCATCTCTAATTAAGACCAAAGTGTCTATTTTAATATTGTCCCTATTTTGAGACCATTTACTACGTTGGTGCAAAGTATGCAAGTACTCATTAGTCCAACGTTTCCAAAAATCAAAGTGAATTCGTTGCAAGAGTTGCCACCTTGTCAAGCGATTCATTGGCAAGTCAGTTAAGTCTGTAGTGGGAGGCGCTGTCAAAGGCTCTAAAGTTAAAAAATGCCCAGGCGTTAAAGCACTTAGATCGTTTGGATCCGAACTAAGAGGGTATAAAGGTCTAGAATTCAGAACAGCTTCAATTTGTACTAATATGGTATAAAATTCTTCATATGTAAGAATCTGTTCACCAACAACGCGAGTTAAATGATGTATAACAGATTTAATATCTATCTCCCACAAGCCACCAAAATGAGGGGCAGAAGGCGGATTAAAATGCCATTCAATGGCTTCTTGTCCAGCAGCTAATTCCATACATTCTACAAGTTTCCTATAACCACCTACAAGATTTGTCCCACGATCACTGTGGATGTGAGAACATCGACCTCGTCTAGAGATAAAACGGCGCAAGGCAGCTAGAAAAGCTTCTGATGACAAATCAGACACCAATTCAAGGTGTATAGCCTTTGTGGCAAAGCATACAAAGAGACAAATATATGCTTTGTAAGATTTTGCTCCTCGATGTTTACCAAGTGTTATAGAAAATGGTCCACCATAATCTATTCCAACTCGTGAAAAAGGTTTTATTTGAGATAGTCTACTAGAAGGTAAATCTGCCATAAAGGGAGTAACAGATGTAGGATTTACCCGAAAACACTTAATACAAGTAGACAGAACCTTTTTAATGGCTCTTTTTGCAGATAATATCCAAAAGTTTTGAGAGATTAGAAATTGTAGAGATTGTAAACCAGGATGCAAATATTTTTTATGAGTGTCCTCGATAATGAGAGATGTCAACCTATGATCACGTGGAAGTAAAGCAGGATGTTTGGTTTTAAAGGGCAACGAAGAATTGGAGAGACGACCGCCCACCCTGAGCACTCCACTTTCATCAAGAAACACGTTTAATTTACGCAATGGTTTCGAACAAAATTGCTTGGTTTGTAATCTATGGATGTCCTCTCGAAAGGCAATATGTTGAACATGTCTAACTAAAGCAAGTAGTGCCTCATTTAATTCTAAACATGAGAATGGTGTAAATCTCTTGGAAGAAGGTGACTTACAATTTTGTATAAATTTACGACAATAAGCCACTATTCGAATAATAGCTGATAACGAAGAATATTTTCTAATTAGTTCATCAAAATAATCTATAATCAGAAAAGAAAACATTGATTTCCTTTCATCAACGGCAATTTCCGTAGAAAGATCAAGGTTACTTTCGCCCATGAAGGTTATTGGCCAACTCTCTGGGGATGAGGATAACCAGGAGGGGCCATTCCACCATAACAACAAATTTATTAGTTCTCCAGGAAACAAACCTCTTGTAGCACAATCAGCGGGATTGTCGCTCGATTGCACGTGATTCCAACAGTCTGGAGAAGTCTTTTCTTGAAGACGAGAGACGCGATTTGCTACGAAAGTTTTCCACTTGTAAGGTGGAGATCTTATCCAAGTTAGGGCAATTGAAGAATCAGAGTAACAATATATTTTTGAAATTGATAGTTTATTGGAGAAAATATCTAAAAGATAGTGTATCAACTCAGAAAGTAGAACTGCAGCGCACAATTCTAATCTCGGAAGAGAAATTTTTTTTAAAGGGGCTACTCGACATTTTGAACTAACTAAATTTACAGATACCATCTCAGAAGAGTCTACAAAACGAAGATATACGACAGCAGCATAGGCTGATTCGGAGGCATCTGCAAATCCATGCAATGAACAAAATTTATATGAATCTACTGTTATTCGTCTATTAAGTTTTAAAGAACTAAGTAAAGGTAACTGAGATTTATACATTTCCCAGCGATTTAAAATTTCAGGAGGTGGAGGATCATCCCATCCCAATCCCAAAGTCCACAATTTTTGTATCAAAAGCTTAGAAATAAGAGTTACAGGGGTAAGAAAACCTAACGGATCAAAAACTCGAGCTAGATCAGAAAGAATCGTACGTTTCGTACAAGGACCTGCAATAGGTGTAACTATATATGAAAATGTGTCACAAGATGGTTGCCATTGGAGGCCTAGAATTTTTACAAAACTATCGGAATCAAACGAGAAAGAATTTTGTTTATCTATATCTGATGAAGACAAAAGGGAAAGGTGATTGCTTGCCCATTTACGCAGCTCAAAGCCTCCCGTTCCTAATAGACCTATAATTTGTCTTTTTAGTTCTAATGCATTGTCGACGGAAGTACTACCAGTGACTAAATCATCCACATACATGTCAGTAAGAATACTTTCAGCAGCTAAAGGATAATTTGATCTTTCATCCATTGCAAGTTGATGCAATGTTCTTATAGCTAAGAAAGGTGCAGACGATACACCGTAGGTGACAGTGTTTAACCGATACTCCTCAATTGGATCCTTTTTTGAAAACCGCCAAAGAATGCGCTGATAATCTCGGTGATTATCATCTACTAAAATTTGCCTATACATTTGCTTTATGTCGGCTGTAAAGGCAATTGCGTGAAGACGAAATAACAACAAAATAGTTACAATATCCTTATGTAATTTGCGACCAACAAGAAGAGAATCATTAAGCGACAAATTGGAAGTAGTTTTGGCAGAGGCGTCAAACACTACTCGCATTTTGGTAGTCAAACTATCTGGTTTAAATATACAATGATGAGGAATATAGTATACCCTTGAAAGATCTTGTGGGCAAGAAGCAATAGACATGTGCTGAGAATCTAAATAATCTTGCATAAAGGATTTATAAGAAAATTCAAGTTCAGGATTATTGTCAAAACGACGTTCTAAGGACCGAAATCTGCGTAATGCACCTGAGTATGAATCGCCTAAAATTGGTTCAGAACCTTTGAAAGGAAGAGGTACTATATATCTAACACTACTAGTTCGTTAGTGATGAGCAATAAATATTTCTTCGCATTGAATTTCCTCCGAGGAGCAGGTGTGATTGTGAGGAATTTCTTCCACTTCCCAAAATTGTTTAACAATTGTATCTAATGAAGAATCTACAGTAGTACAAAATGTATTTAATGAAGAAAATTCTTCCCTGTCGACCCTGCCTATTAAGACCCAACCAAATATTGTCTTAAGTGCACTAGGTTGACCTATGGGTTTAACTATTCGACCTTCTTGCATTATAAAAGGATAAATTTCGGCACCTATCAAAACATCTATACTATGTGCTTTGTTGAAGTCGGGATCTGCTAGCTTCAGATTGCTAAGATGATCCCAATTTTTGAGTGAAATATCGAAAGACGGTAATTTTGTACAAATTGAGGGAACAACAATAGCTCCAAAATTAATTATTGGACTAGAACAATCTTTAGGCTTAATGTTTGAAGTAGTTACGCCCTTTGATACTATCGACGACATTTGATTAACACCACTAATTGGAATGGTCAATTGGGATCGTGACAAACCAAGTTTTCGTAAACAATTTTCAGTAATGAAGTTTGCTTAACTTCCTTGATCAATGAGAGCTCTAACACACTGATATTTTCCAGAGCTATCTAAAATTTCTACAAGAGTTGTAGACAAGAGCACTGTGCTTTTACAAGAAACTGTATTAGCTACAACTTCGGCTTCATTCGAATGTTCAGGAACTATTGAATTTGGTGTATTTGAGGTTGAGTGAGTATTATTAAAATTAACAGAAGGGTTGGATCTAGACAAATCTGGGTTTTGTTGTTTATCTTTATAATGAAGTAAACTGTGATGTCTACTACCACAAGTTCTACAATTATGTTTACTAGGACAATTTTGAATAAAATGCTCGGAAGACAAACAATTTAAGCAAACATGATTAGATCGAGTTAAATTGTATCTATCTAAAGGAGATTTTTCCAGAAAAGTGGGGCATTTATATAAGGGATGGAAGCTGCTACAAAATATGCATTTTTGACTTACACTCTTCTCTGTATTGACGACAAAGGAGAGTGAGTTAGAAGTTGGACGACTAGAAGAAGATGGCTTGGACCATGACGTTTTCTTGTAGAAGGAGGTATTTTTATTTTTTTGTTCATCAACTCGACTAAGAGCTTTACATTGAACTTCAACAAAAGCTACTAAAGTTTTAAAAGAAGGTATTTCAACTGAAGTCTGTTCCAATTCAAACCGTTCGCGAGTATTTCTATCAAGTTTTGTTAACAGAAGGTGAAATAATACAAAATCCCAGTCTTCTACAGGAAGTTCAAGGTTTTCTAATATTAACAAATTGTCATGAAATGTATCCAATAATTTTCGTAAAGCAAGATTGGATTCAGAAGTTAATTTTGCGTTTACTATTTCCTCCCAATACATAAATACTAACTTGCGTTTATCTTGATATCTATTGACTAAAGTTTGATAGGCTGAATCAAAATTTTTTTCCGCTAAAGGAAATCGTGCTAATAAAGAGCGAGGTTCATCGCTCAGAGAAGTTATTAAATACTGAAATTTTTCTGTTTTGGACAAAGATTGGTTATTATATACCATAGAATTAAATAAAGCAATAAAGGAAGGCCACGTTTTATAATTTCCATCAAATAAAGGCAAATTTATTTTAGGTAATTTAGCATTAGTAGAGCTTGAATTACTGTTATTTCTTGCTCCCAATTGATTTTTATTTAATTCAGAATAAATTTTTCTAATCGTATAGCCCTTATTATCAAAACCTCTACGAATAGCATCTTCATTGTTTAATTCATTCTCGTCTACTATTCTACCTATAATTTTTTCATGAGCGGTTTCAAAACTATTAATAATTCTTTCAATATTTTCGTACCTAGGCACAAATTCCTCAAAAAGTGAAGCATCTGCCTCTGTTGCAAGGGCAAAATCATAAATCTCTTGCATTCTACGAATGGCCAAATCTCTATTGATTTTATTAGACATACTGTAATATTATGGATTACACTAACTATTTCACAAGAAAAAGCAACGAACTCCTTTTGACAGGATTAAACAGTCGGTGAAGAAAACCGCAAAGTAATAAATGTTCAATGATCAAACTGTGTCAACTACGCCTATGTCTAAAACGAATATACCAGCGGAGAACGCGAGAGCAAAAAAGAATTGATAAGCGCGATTTTAAAATATCAAAAAACAATGTCCCACTGTGGCGACAAACAATGTATGAAACGATAAATCAATATTTCTAATTCCCGAATATATTTAACTAATTTACTAATTGATACTAACTACTGCAAAATACACTATCAAACAACATTTTACTAATGCAAACTATAAAACATCCCGGATCGAAGTGACCAAAAAAAATGTAAGCAAATGGACTGTGAATTTAGTGATTCTATAACTACTAGAAAAGGTCCAAAAAAACTGTTATGCGTATGAAGCACTCACATTACTAATTACTACGAGACAAAGTCGACTTACCCTGACCAGAGATGCATTCAGGAGAAAGGAACGTCCAAAGGGAAACACCCGCGCGATCGAGAGCTCTCGTGTCGTCTTACTAGGTTTGTTGGGAAAACTACATATTCTTCTGCCGGTCAGTGGCGTACTTCCCGCGGTACATATTTGTTAAATTACTACTAGAGCTAAATTAAGTTAACCAAAATAAGAAAAGAAACAATTATATTCTACAGCCCATAACCCACAAATAAATAAATACAAAAGATTGAACACTCCGATTCTGGGGAAAAGATGGTTTTACCAGTATGTCTTGTATCACAGTCTAAAGGTTGTAAACTCTATCATTATTTTATTCTATTAAGTTAATCTACTTTTTGTTATTAGGTCGTAGATAAAAAAAATCACCAAAAACAGTAGATGTCCTTTATTCGTCTCCGTTGCCAATTTCTGAATTAAAATTAAAAAATCTTATGGAGTTGTGTGAAAAACGAGTAATACCGCAAAGGTATTGGAACGAATACAAATCCTTTGTGGCGAGGGTTGATGTTCCAGATACTTTGGCTGAGACTGATAATGAAGACGAAATTCGTGAAGAGAACTAACTAATAATTTAAACTTGTATTAGTACTGCCATTTTAAGGTTTATGGGATACTGTACGTTTTAATGTTACTATCATTGTAATGTTTTAGTTCAAATGTATTAGTATACTTAAATGTTTTTGTTCAAATATTTTAGTTCAAATGTTTTGTCTCATTCTGTACTTTTAACGTGTTTAATAAATGATAAGAAAAAGCCTTTACGTTATTTATAACTATTTTAATTATAATGTCATTGCAATGCAAAATGTTTTAGTTCCATTTTGCACTTTTAACGCCTAATAAATAATAATATTAATAGCTTTTACGTTACATAATACAAATATTTCCCACATATAATGAAAATTGTCAATATTTCGTTTTCTTAAATTTAATATTAAAATTCAATTACTATTTGCAAAACAAAAGTATTACAAACATTTTTAATACTCATAGTCTGAGAAAAACATCAGTTATAAAAAAAGTTGTTTCCTGTAAAGTTTACTGTGTGTCGCTTACGATGTTTTGTCAAAAACCCCTCGATATATTCGTGAAATCATTTTTAATTTATTTCCTTTGATATCACTAACAATATGCATTAACAAAAGTTAATGTAGTCGTAATGTAGTCCAAATTCAATGAATGCACATAATCTGTCAGTCAAAGTAGTTTCTTTAAAATAAACCATAAAATCAAACTTTACATTGACAGTCACTGTAACAACTGTTGTCCTAATTAACTGTTTTAATGCTATAAAAAAATGAAAATTATATTGCTATTATGAATAGGGTTTGCAATCCCGCATTCCGCGTTACAGCATTCCAGCAATTTCCCGCATGTCATGAAACCTGCGGAATTCCCGCTTTTGTGCGGTAATTCCCGCGCGGGAAATTTTTGAATAGAATAGATAGAATAGTTTGGTTTGTGTGCGCATCCCGTTCCCCTGTGATAGCATCGATCAATCGAGCGAAGGAAAGGATTAAAATCGGCAGATCTTTGCATCATTCAAACAAATTCCTTGATTCGTTTGTTTATTTTCGAGAAAAAAAGTGTTTACAAAGTGAAATTTTATATGTAACTAATAGTTTTGTCTTCTTGTATGTTACTTTAATTATACTATACTGCCCTACTTCGGAAAAAGACCGTATATGCAGTTTTGTGACAAATTGAGAAAATTACATTTTTGAAATCTATATCGCATTATACATTACCCATCTATAAATATCAAAAATATCGTTTTTGTTTCTTTTAATTTAAAAATTTGTACATTTTAAATTTCTATTATTGTCACTTAGCAGATTTATGTACATCTATTTCATTAAGAGGTACATAGTATAAACGCCGCATGTGACCACATACGGCTTTCTTCTCTAGCAGAAGCGTTGAAATACGATGTTTTTAACAAATTAAATTCGTATGTGTTTACATTGCGTTGTTTTAAATTAAACAACAATTAAATATTATTTGCAGCACAATATATTAAAAATTAGTAAAATACCCTGTAAGAACATCCAAAATATCATGTATAAGATGTACATGTTTTGGTTCTTCTATTAATTTCTGTTGAAAATGTAGCACATACTGCACATACGGCATTTTTACCTAGCAAAATCTTAAATTTATTAAGACAAAACAACATTTTCGACGCTGTTTTTATTGAAATTGCAATGTTTTCTAACATTCTTCAAATACATTAAAAAATATTTGTTTTTCGTTTGCCGTTACCGAAAAAATCAAGTTATTACCTTAATTAGTAAATGAATGACAGCCAAATGAAGTATGCCTAATATCTCTTTGCAATTTTCTCTAAACTGTCATATTCCGAAGTAGGGCAGTATATTATCGATGTATCTAGCAAATATTTTTTTAGAAATTGTTACTACGATTAAATTACTAACCTAACCTAGATGTTTATAAATTTAGTAATTTAACAGCAACAAGTACGTTAAGTAACTAGAGACATAATAATATCTATGTAAAAATAACAAAAGTATTATATTATTGATGTGTTGATTTCTGTTGATTCTTAGTTAATAAACATAGTTTTTAATCTATATAATGCTTATCTGTTGATTTTTAAATACCAAGAATTATTTATATTTCATTTGATTAAATATAAACATTCCACAATAATAGCATTATTATTTTCATATATAAATATATTTTTAAATTTCTCGCGGGAATTACAGCGGGATCCCGCTGTAATTTACCGAAAATTTCCAGCTGGAAAAAAAATACTGCGGGATTGCAAACCCTAATTATGAATTATTCAGTTTTAAATATTTTAGTAGTGACGTGTATATCATGTTGAATTTGTGTTACAAACATAGATTTAATGTTCGTAATTCTATAAATATTAAGGTATGTATAAAAAGAAAAAAGAATGGTTGTTTTAAAATTTATTTTAAATTTGTAAATTAAATTTGTTAAAATCAATTTTTCAGTAACCTTTTTCTTGTTTTGACTTTAACCCTGCAGCGGTGTTATAAGAGAAACTAGCTATGGATGAAGTTATATACGATTTTTTTGAATACAGGGACTTAAAGTTAATATATAAACGAGGTGATGGGGCAAACTAGAATAATTTTAAACTGTTGTTCTTACTGAAAATAAGATCAATATAATTAAAAATGTTTCTCTGCAATGCTTGTGGTAAAAGTTTCACGCGTAGTGACAACGTACGCCGACATGAAATACATGCATGTGAAAAAACAAATAGTGTGGGTGAGCCGGAGGCGAGACATGTGGGTAAGCCGGAGGCGAAACGTGCAAAAATAGACAGTGGTCCAAGTCAACAATTTATTAATTGTTGCAATAAGGCAATATCTGCGAATCAGATACAGGCCCATCGCAGATCATTAGAACACAGAACAATGTCCTGTACACCTAAGTGTGATGGCGTGCAAACCATCAATACGGCATTCAAGTGCAGAATCATTAGTTACATGGTACATAGTGATACCAAGCCAATATTTTACGAAATATTTTTCAGTTATGTGAAACATAGTGTTAAATCTGTTGGAGCAAAGTGTCAACACTCACACATCAGTGAAAGTGAATATGTATTGGGAAAGTACTTGCCGTCAGACGAATCTTCAGATATAAAATCATTCAACAGCTGCAACAAAATTATTGATGAATCTGTGGACCTTGATGACGTATATAAAGCTTTTGTGGATACCATCACGTCTCAAACATCTGAATTCGAGGAGAAAGGATCTGGTAAGTGAATATAAAAAAAGTGTGTGAATAAATATAAAAAATATATGAATTTTATAGGATGGGCTATTCAAGAAATTTTGTATTTGGAAGTGAACGTGAACAAAAATAGTCCTCTGTGCGGATCATCCTACATCAAACTGCCAAAGTTTATAGAAGACAAGAGGGCTGTGGTTAATCTGAAAAACCAGGATGATGCTGTTTTGCATGAGCCATAACGTCAGCGCCACATCCCCCGACAGGACGATTCGACAACCTGTCATCGTATCCATATTACCCAACGTTTTTAAATTTTCAAGGTATGAATTTTTCAATTAAATTGAAGGATATCTCAAAATTTGAATCATTAAATAATATTTCGGTAAACGTGTACGGATTAGAAAATGTACTTGCAAACAACAAGATGAAGTATGAAATAGTTGGGCCATTACGTTATGCACCTAAAAAGTTAAATTAAATTAAATGTCATTCATTATTGTTGGATAAAAAATTTTTCAAGACTTGTTTCAAGTCAAATTTATTTTAAGGATCATAAAAAATTCTTCTGTGATGGGTGTGTATCTTATTTCGGTAGTGAAAGATTATTACTGCAACATCAAAGTAACGGGTGTAGTCATGTTTACACGACTACACCCTCCAATAAACCCCGAATAGACAAATTTGGTAAGTGTCCCTGAAAATATATTTGAAAGTTTCGAACAGATGAAAGTACCTTTTGTAGTTTACGCTGATATCGAATCTATTTTAAACCCCATTGATTTATGCCAGCCTAACCCTGAAAAGTCATTTACATGTAAAACTTTCAGCCATGAACCGATTTCGTTTGCGTATTTTATAAAATGTTCATATAATAATTCATTATCAAAATTTGTTTTGTATAGGGGGGAAAATGCCGCAAAAGAGTTCATAAAACGTTTGGAATCAGATTTAACGCGTATTTACAATAATCATTTAAAAATTACACAGGTCTGCAACCAAAGAGCTGTTTCACTATTTTAAACTGATTCCTATGTATTTCGGTATGGTGAAAACGAAAATAATATGGAAAAAATTCCAGGACGTCAGATTTTTTTGCAAAATGCAAAATTATCATAAAAATAAGGGATTTTTTAGTTATTTTACTTTAATGGAAATAAGAGATTTTAGTTTAAACTAACTGTCAGAATTCATATTATTAGAATTTCACTGTTTTAGAAGCCTAAGTAATCCAAATTAAGATGGACCTGTGTGAGCTAAAGCAACAAGCATGAACATGCTTTAACCTAAATGAGCGCGCTCTGTAGTGCTCGGTGGTATGAAAATCCATTACGTGTTAGCTCGTCATTGTTTTATAAGTGTTCTCTCAATAAAATGTCGTCTTCACGGAAGTGTGTGAATTCGCCTGACAGTTTCTATTATATTTGTGGCGAATATATGGTATTAAAACAAAAACTTAATATTACAGAATTCGTAAAAAAAGTATACTTCGCGTATTTTGCCTTAAAATTTGGAGAACAAGATAAATCTTGGGCACCTCATAAAGTTTGCAGACGATGTGTTGAAGATCTTCGCAAGTGGTTTAAGGGCAAGAAAAAAGCTTTCCAATATGGGATTCCTATGGTATGGCGCGAGCAGAAGAACCATAGTGACGATTGTTACTTTTGTTCGTGTGATGTGAAAGGATATAACGCAAAATGGAAGCAGTCGATTTCATACCCCAATCTGCTATCAGCTATTCGTCCCATCCCTCATGGTGCAGATACATATACCAGTGCCCGTGGCTCCTGCGACGTTGGCCGACATTCCAAGTTCTAACGAACATGGTGCCATATCTGAACCCGATGACATGTCAAGTTCAGAATTGGAAGATGAAACAAGTCCCAAATTGTTTTCCCAGGGCGAGCTAAATGACTTGGTAAGAGACTTGAATCTTCCCAAAGATGCTGCTGAGTTCAAGGCTCAAAAGCCGAAACTTACTTTTGCCGGGTGTGTCTTCCTCCTTGTTTAGATATCGTGAGGAGTTCACTCCCTATTTTGCCCAAGAGGACGATTTGGTTTATAGCACGAATATTGAAGGTTTGATGGATACATTTAAAATCCAATACGATACATCACAATGGCGTCTCTTCATAGATTCATCAAAAAGAAGCCTTAAAGCAGTTCTGCTTCACAACGGCGGTTTTTATGCTTCTATTCCTGTAGGTCATTCCGTACATCTGAAGGAAACCCACCAGAACTTGGAATTAGTTCTTCGCAAATTAAAATATGAAGACCACGGTTGGCAGGTGTGTGGAGTTTTTAAAATATTATGCATGTTGCTCGGACAACAATTGGAATTTACCAAATACCCTTGCTTTTTGTGTCTATGGGATAGTAGAGACCGAGCAAATCACTGGACGAAAAAATGTTGGCAGCCGAGGGAGCTTAAAGTTGGTGAAAAGAACGTCCTCCGAGAATCATTGTTACCTACACATAAAGTTCTACCACCGCTGCATATAAAGTTGGGATTGATGAAGCAATTCGTAAAATCACTTCCTAGAGATGGTGATTGCTTCAAATATATAGCATCAAAGTTTCTAGGCCTCTCGGAAGCAAAGGTGAAGGAAGATGTTTTTGTCGGACCAGATATTAGACGGCTTATGAATGACCCACAGTTCATCATGACCATAACAGATTCTCAAAAAGAAGGGTGGATTGCCTTTAAGGAGGCCATAGAGAAATTTTTAGGCAATCACAAAGACTCTAACTTTAAGCAGAGCGTCAAAAAAATGCTAAATGTGTTTCAAGCTTTAGGTTGCCTAATGAGTCTAAAAGTGCATTTTCTTCATTCCCACCTCGACTATTTTCCGAAAAATTTGGGAGATGTGAGTGAAGAGTAAGGTGAACGATTTCACCAGAACATCAAAGAGATGGAAAAAGATAGATACCAAGGAAAATGGAACGTCTCAATGATATCAGATTACTGTTGAACGCTTCAGTGAGACTTTCCAGATTCTTCCCTCAAGCGAAAATGCACATTACGAAAAAGAAAAGATTTTAATGTATGCTAGTGAACGTAGGTTAGGTAAAAATTTGTTATTCATTATTTCGTTAATGGTTTCTAAATAAAAATTAAATTTTAAAGTCTATTTACTTTTACTTTAACGTAATATCTCGCTTAACACACCTACTCGAATTATCAAGAAACGTGACGTCCTATGACAAAATGGAAGTCATATTCGGATTCAGCACACCCAAACACATAAGAATTACTTCACAAAACCTAAACAGTTCTTAGAAATTTTTTTTGCAGACATGTGTTATTATTCCGATGAATCCCCTATCTGAAAGAGAAACAGTAGAGTTTCTCAACGCAAAAACTTGGACTCTGTGCGAAAATGATTTAAAAATATAAAATTATTGTCATCTAACGGGCATTTTCTTAGGCGCAACTCACTCTATCAGTAATCTAAATTATAAAATACCCAACTTCATATTGCATTGCAATTTCATTGCATCAAAATTATGATGCTTATTTATATTTGAAAAATTTATGTTCGAATAACGACCGGGTAGATGTGATAGCGCAGAGTAAAGAAAAATATATTTCCTATACAAAGCACGTTTATATGTGTGATTATACCGGTAAAGATGGTAAAACGATTTATCGACAGTTTCAAATTTTCATCCACTTCCCTTGAAAATTTGGCAAATAATTTAGATGACAATCAATTCGATGAAACGTCTAGACATTTCCCGGATCGCGAACAGTTTAATTTAGTTAGACAGAAAGGTGTGCTCCTTTATAGTTTTTTAACTGATATGAATAAATTAAATTTAATACAGTTACCTACCAAATCAGAATTTTATGATCAGCTGAACGAGGAACATATATCAGATGAAAACTATAAGAGAGCGCAAAAAAGATGGAGTACAGTTTAGGAGATTTTTCGAATATTTATTTAAAATCGGATGTCCTTATTTTATGTGAGGTATTTGAGAATTTCCGAACCATTTCCTTAAACAAATCCAAGCTGGATCCTGGACATTTTTTCACTCTACCAGGTTTTTCGTGGGAGAAAATAGAGTTGGAATTATTGACTGATATTGATATGGTTATATTTTCTAAAAAGGGAATTCGTGGTGGGATTAGTCAGTGTTCAGAGAGAATGCACATCGCGAATAACAAATTTTTACCAAATTTTGATCCATCACAACCTACCTCATTTATAACTTATCTCGACGCAACCAATTTGTACGAGCACAGTATGTCACAATGCTTGCCAACAAACGGATTCTCGTGGTTGACTGAAGACGACATAACAAATTTTAATGTTATGGACGTCCCTAATGACGGCCCTTATGGCTACGTGTTGGAAATCGATATAGAACATCCCGAGGAATTGCATAATTTACACAACGAACTCCCTTTTCTTGCCGAAAATATAATTCCTCCACATTCAACTTCCAAATTAATACCAAATTTAAATAATAAATATAATTATATTTTACACTAGTATATTTAAAACAAGCTGTAAGAAATGATTTGAAAATTACGAAAATACATCGCATAATGAAATTTTGTCAAAGTTTGTGATTGAAAGTTTATTTTGATTTAAACACAGAGATGCGGAATAATGATGTCAATAAATTCGAAAACGACTTGTACAAATTAATGAACAATTCGGTGTTCGGTAAAACGATGGAGTGTGTAAAGTCCAGACTTGATATAAGATTAGCCACTCATTGGGAAAACATAGGAAGAGATTAGGAGCGAATGCGTTAATCGCCCGCCCTAATTTCAAATCATGCACAATTTTCGACGAAGATTTTGTCTGTATTCATATGAACACACTAAAAATTAATCAATACAAACTTATATATCTTGGTTTTAGTGTTTTAGAATTATCCAAAACCGTCTTATATAATTTCTTTTATAATATTATTAAGAAAAACTTTAAAGAAAACGCCTCTTTACTGTACACCGACACTGATTCTTTAATTATAAAAATATATACTGAAAATTTTTATGATTTAATGAAGGCAAATCTTAATGTATTTGACACATCAAATTTTAAAGATGGAAACAAATTTGGTATACCAGTTTCAAAAAGTATCTTGGGGCGATTTAAAGATGAAATGGCGTCTGACCCAATTATCGAATTTTATGGGAATGGTAAATAGTGTGATGAAGAAAGCTAAAGGAGTGAAAAAATCGGTTATTAAAAATAATCTGACTATCGAAGATTACAAAAAAAATTGTTGAAACAGGAGGCTCATATTTAGGAAAATGAATTCATTCCGAAGCGAACTTCATAACATTTTTTCGGAGCTACAAAATAAAATAGCCTTGTCCCATAAAGACGATAAAAGGTTTATAATACCCAACACTTGTAAAAGTCTTGCATGGGGCCATAAAGATATTCACCATCACATTCAGGATTCTGAAAAGAAATTTGAGCATATCACGAGTGTTTTAAAAAAATCGGTCCGACGCGATAGCGATAAAAGTTCAAAATATTTAATACTTGGTTTGGAGGAATTAAGCAAGCGAAATTAATTATTTAACTGGAAAATTCATACCTGTAAAATATATAATACATACGAAATTTTTATATAACAATTATTATTTAATATATTGTAGCCTTTATTCCTTGAAATATAAAGATTTAGGTGGATAGTTTTCCTCGTCTTTGAGTTAAGTTAATGTTTTGTAGAAAGTGTTTTTTACCTGAGCCCTCTAATTAACATCATAAAAATTCTTTCTAGATAACGGTGTAAGAGTATGTTAAATTTTTTCATTTAAAAGCTTTGGCTTATTTGAATATTTAAAATAGATAATTTTTATACAAATCTAAATCAAATGAAAGTTTTATTTTGTACAAATTTGTAAATAAACCATGTAACTATCACTAACTTATTTATTATTTTTATGAGCAAATCTTCCCAAGTTCAAAAAGTATTTATATGTATGTATATGAATACGTATCGTGACAATTGTACCAGTAGAACGTATGTAGGGATTGCAATCCGGAAAAACGGATCCGGTAATCCGGCGGATCCGGCATCATTAAACGTTTACCGGATCCGGTACCAATATACCGGATCCGGCGACCGGATCCGGTGCTAGCAATTTTTGACAAAATAATAGAGCTGTTGCATGAGTAGGTACTTTAAATGCGCTGCGCGTGGTGTTCATGCGTGCGAGTCGTTCAACTCCGAGTCGCCCCACCCCACTAGTCCCATTACGCTGCGCTAGTACCGCTCCGCTCCCCCGCAACGGCATCGCGCGCGCCACCTACTCAGTTCAGTATCATTCGCCTCGCTCGAGGCAATAAATGTGTGTTTTGTTTTGTCGGTGCTTCGTCAAAATGTAAGTAAATAGACATTATTTTCTTGTATTTACGCGAGCGATAGTATCTGTTGAAAAGTGTTTTATTTAAATAGGAATAGACATTGTTTTTGCTCAATCGATAAATGAATCTTGTTCACTTATGAGTGTGAGAATTATATAAAAGATTATTAAATAAATAAATAATAATAAAATAGTTCACACAAATTGTCTGAATTATTCGACTTCAGAATGAGTTGAGTTACGTTAAGTACAAACGAAAATTTGAATTAAAATTTTAATTAAATATTTTTTATCTTTTGTTACAGGTATTACTCGTAGTATACTTATTTATTCTTAGTTTATCCTAGTTAAAAAAAGTTTCAAAAAATGTCACTTCCAAAACCAAGTCAAAATGAGGAGGATTATGGTGGGAGCAGTGAGAAAACTATATGGCATTATTTTAAAAAAATGCAAAAAGACAAGTCCGTAAACGCGGAATGCACATTGTGCTCTAACATAATAAAAATAAGTAAAGGTTCTTATAAAGGTTTAAAAACACATTTGAGAACAAAGCATTGCATTTGCATTGATCAAAGTTCTGAAAATAGCCAATTAAAACGTCCGAATTCTGATTCATTCTCTAAACCATCCACATCAAAAACTGATTCAGCTAATATTATTTGTGAGGAGGAAATACCTAAGAAAAAGTCTAAAACAATCGAGTTATTTTAAAAAGGAAAATTCAATGGAAAAGATAATCTCTAGAATGGTCTGTAAAAATGGTGTGACCCTCAGTTTATTTTGTACATCGCCAGATTTGAGATATTTGTTTTCGAAAAGCGGATTTCAACTTCCTAATTCACCAAATACTATAAGATCTATAGTTACAAATTTCGCAAATACCGTTAAATCAGATTTGATAATTGAGTTCGAATATCTTAAGAAACAAGGAAAAAAAATTCTCTTTGAGTTTTGACGAATGGACTTCCCAAAAAAATCACCGAGATTTGAACCTAAATTTACACCATCAAGAAAAATACTTTAATCTGGGCTTGATTAGAATACATGGTTCATGTACTGCGGAACATACTATCAGTCTAATAAAACACCGCTTAAAAAGCTTCGGTCTTGATACTGATACTGATATTATTGGCATGAGTACTGACGGCGCAAGTGTCATGGTCAAAGTGGGTAAGCTCATGAATTGTTATCAACAACTGTGCTTCGCACATGGGTTACAATTAGCTGTGGTCGATGTTTTATATAAAAAGAATGAAGAGAAGGCAGAAGACCACCTAGCAACAACGCCAACAACATCTAATGAATCAGATACAGATGACGAAGACACAACGAATGATGATGAACAAGGAGTGACAGTTACAATAACGGATCCTCGTCATCCTTACCTTTCTAAGGCTGAAGTAATTCCTAGATACAATGATATTCTTCAAAAAGTGCGAAAAGTGGTAAAGCTGTTCAAAAGATCGCCTACTAAATACGATATGTATCTGCAAAAGTATGTGAAAGAAGATACAGGTAAAGAATGAAGCCTTATTTTGGATTGTCGCACACGTTGGAATAGTCTTCTGTGTATGATGGAAAGATTTTATAAGCTGAAAGTGTGTATCGATAAAGCTTTAATAGATATAGGATCTGACATTAAATTTAGTGACCTTGAATGGTCGAAAATAAAACACTTGATTGACAGTTTGCAGCCATTGAAATTGGCTGTAGAGGCCCTATGCAGAAGAGATTCGACCCTGTTAACTGCAGAAACAACACTAAAATTTGTTTTAGAGAAGTTGCTCACTCATGGCACGGTATTAAGTACTGAATTATATGAAGCACTACGTACAAGGATTAAAGAACGCCGCACTGTAGTAACAGGAATATTAATATACTTACAGAATCCAAAGAAATATCATGAAAATGTAAACCGATCTGATGATACATTTACTATGCCAAAGAAAAAAGTCATACGATTAGAAATGAGAAAAATCTTAGAAAGAGTTATTCAAGATGATAACTCTAAAGAAAACATGGAAGAAATAGTAGAAGAAAACTTAGATTTACCATCGCTAAAGAAAGATTTGACATTACAGGAAGAATTACAATTACAAATCCAGCAAGAAACCACGTGTTATAGCATACATACTAAAAAAGAGAAAGATTTTGATAAAGTACTAAAAAAGGAAATGACTACATTTGAAAGTGACGGAGTTCGAGGAGAATACTTGTCTGCTATTCATGATTATTTGCTGACAATAAAGTCGACAAGTGTAGAAGCTGAAAGGGCCTTTTCGGCCGCAGGCTATATTTGTAGCTCTATTAGAAATCGACTAGCAGATGACACAATTAACACTATTTGTTTTCTATGATTTTTTTTCAAAATCAAAATTGATTTTCTTATAATATATAATGAAAACTAAGACAATTATTACTTAAAATTCTACTTAAAATAATTATTTATCGTAAGTTGATTAAACTAAAGAGTTGTAATGATAATACAAACTCATTATTATGATAATTGTGCCATTCATTAGACAGATTCAGCAAATCATGATGGTGTCTGTCATAAATATAAGACTTGTTTGTTAGCATTCTCAAATACTTTAATAATTATTTTGATCTCATCTCAGTAAATTACGTAAGGTTAATTATATTAGATTTTATAAAGTTACTTATTAAAATAATTGATCTATCTGTGAAACTGAAATCTAGGAAGACTAAGCTACTCGTTACATCGTTAAAATTTTACTAGTTACTTACACTACTAGATTTTAATTGTTTGCTCGTTGTGTGCTAATCTTAACATTGGATTGAATTGGAAATAAAGTTGATTTTATATATATGTTTTATTTTTTATAAACTACCTATATTAAGTACAACTTACAACAGTTCATTTTGAACCGAAAAGCGAAAATCATCCTGATTTGATCAATCCGGCCGGATCGATGGGAATCCGGTCGGATCCGGCCGGATTGAAAATGACGCCGGATTGCAATCCCTAAACGTATGTGTGTAACTCTGTGTTTGAAGTTCGATTTTATATAGGTTTTACAGTTTTTTAAACTGTAAGATTAAACAAAATAGAACAGTCAAGTTATGATCAATCGAGAATTATTTAGTTTTTCTTGCTAACGGAACTTTTTTGTGAAAGTATCATATCTTTTAATACCTACGTTGATAACGCTCTATCGACTAGAAACATAGCTCTCACACGACCATAAATTCTCGGGTAGCGCGCTTGGCAGAGCCGCTAACCCTAGTACTATAACGTCGATAAAATGTCTGAAATTAATAACTGGGAAATGTAAAGAAAAAATCAAAACTAATAGTTACTTGAAATGTTCTGGAATATGTGATACATCGTTTCATATAAAGTGTCTTGATATCTCTTTAAGAGATCAAAAACATTCGGGGCTTTAGATGGTTCTGTGATGTCTGTTTACCTTATGTTAATTCTTCAATACATATGAATAAACAATTTGAGGATTTAAAAAAAGTTATTGTAATAAATGAATTAAAATTTCAAATGAAAAGCTCACATATAGAGGACAGTCGAAACAACTCTTATGCTAAAGTTGTATCAGGGGGAGACAGTTGTTACAGAGCCAAAAGGGAAACAAGATAGTAGTAAAACAAAAGAAGTTATTATTAAGAAGTTGAAGCCTAGCGAAATGGAAGTGGGAATTACGGAAATGAAAAATGTAAGAGATGGAGGAATTTTAATTAAGTGTAAAGTGAAAATTAAAAGTGAAGCTGAAAGAAATCTTGGAAGACAGTGTAAATATACCTGTACAAAAAAAACCCTTGTATAAAAATTGTTGACATTGAAGAAGAACTAGATGAGCAAGCATTAGTTTCAAAACAAAACTGTTTTCTAAAACATCCAGATATGGAATTAAAAGTGGTGGTTTTCAAAAAAATGAGAAAACGTTATCAAGCTATTTTGCAGTGTGATCCAATTTCTCATTCCAAAATATTAGCTGAAGGATATTTATGTATTGGTTGGACAACTGCTTGCAGAGTTTTTGATTACGTAAGAATCTTCAGGTGTTTTAATTGTGGTGGATATAACCATAAGGCAGAGGAGTGCAAAAGCGAGGTGAGTTGTGTTAGATGCGGAAGCAGTGAACACTCAAAAGATGACTGCAAAAATGAAGTTATAATTTGTGCAAACTGTGTGGAAGCGAATAAGAATCTAAAGCTAGATTTTGATATACACCATTCTATGTTTGATCACAAGAAATGTGTAGTTTTTCAGAAAAAAATTGACAGAAAGACAAAAATTTAAACATGTAAAATAGCAATTACCTTCATTGGTCAATATGTTTCATTTTAAAGTAGGTCATAAAAATATTCAGTGTTTAAGAAATAAGGTGGAGATGTTGGAAACTTTTTTAGATATGCATAACAGATGTCATATATCTGTCTGAAACATGGTTAAAAGAAGAATTATATTTACTACATATTGAAAATTTCTTTATTGTCAGTAGTTATTCAAGAACAAAATATAAAAATGGTGGTGTTATGATTTTATGTAAGAATAAATATATTGCTGGCTTCAAATCAATAGATTGTATTCGCTATAGTACTGAAAAAGTTTTTGAAGTCTGTGCCCAATTGAAGCTAAATTTTTCTACTACTGTTAAAATTGTGTGCATATATAGACCTCAATAGAGTATGTTGGAGAGTTCTAATCCACCCCCCACCCCATTTTACCCCCCACCACTTTTTTTGGCACAGCCAATCAGAAGACGGAGAGTTCTAATCCGCCCCTCCCACTACTTTCCCCCCCACCACTTGGCCCCGCCTCTTTTTGACCCAGCCTATAAGAAGACGGAGAGTTCTAATCCGCCCCTCCCACTACTTTTCTCCCACCACTTGGCCCCGCCTCTTTTTGGCCCAGCCTATAAGAAGACGGAGAGTTCTAATCCACCCCTCCCACTACTTTTCTCCCACCACTTGGTCCCCGCTTCCTTTTTACCCAGCCAATTAAAAGACGGAGAGTTCTAATCCGCCCTCCCTCCACTTTTATACTATAACATTAAAATACCTACCATTTTCACTTCCTACCACTCTTTAGATAATAACTGAAGTATAATGTATGTCATTAACAAAGAATTATTAACTGTTATCCAAGAAAATTATGAATACAATGTGCAAAATTATAAAAGATTTAAAGAAGATTTATTTCTTATGGGACTGGCTGGAATACCGATGCATAACGCAAAACAAATTTTGTATGCCTTCAAAGAGTATGCACAACATTTCGGAATGGACTTGATGAAAATAAAATATCCAGAAAATTTGCTGGTTATATCACCTCATGATTTTCATAGTAAAGATGCAGAATGTGAGTGTTGTGAAGTTTTACAGTTTCTCTTCAATGATAAAATCGAACTCGTTAAAATGGAAAAGGAGGATGTCAAGAGTCTAAAAGAGCTCTTGGAAGAAAATAAGCATAGACTTTTATATGTGTGACTTGTTTTATTTTTGTATCATGTTAGATATGTAATAAATGAAAACACATGTTATATATTTACAACATTTATTTAAGTCATAATAAATTTATAAAATTTATTTAAATTTACAGTTTTATTATATTCCTGCATCATTTTAGTGGATGTTACATATTTACACATTTATTTACTTAAATCTACATCGAAACCAGGATCTTTAGCTATTTCATTGGCATATAATTTGCAGAGTATATCGGGTTCCATATAATCTTCAAGGCGGTATAGAAAACTATCCAAGTCCAACTTTATCAAGTTATCTACAAGACAACTTTTACAAGCTTCTCCATCCAAATATTTTTTACAAAAACTAGCACCTTTTCCGTATTTCTCTGCTAACTTGTTGCATTCTTCTTCAGAATGAAATCTTCCCATGCCATATACAGCCTCGTGTTCTGAATCAAACTGCAGATTTTGAAATTGTTGCAACAGATGCTGCACACCACTCTTAAAATCAGTGATTTCAACTTCTTGTACATAACACATCCACATGATTGAACCATTTGACTGAATTTACCTAGTGCCGAGTCAGTTCTTATATGCAGTCTTCTACCCACAGACCAGAGCTAACCAGTTACAAGACCAGTTTAACCGGTCTGATTCGGAAACCTGATAAGCCTATTATCATTTTACAAGACCAGATAAACCGGTTAAGTTAATCATTTACGCGAGACCGGTTTCAACCCCACTACTACCATAATATTTCTTATAAAGGTTAAACAATCGGTGCTCAGTTGCAAACGTATAAAGTAGTAAAAGTAGAAAAGTATTTAGAAGAAATGAATGACAACGGTTTGAATAATGGAATTGAAAACAACATAGAATCAAATCAAGTAAAAGGAATTTGTCGAGCACTTCGAATAAATGGTCAGGAGTTAGCTAATGAAATATTTTGTGTCAACGCAGCTTGTTTTTTATATAAATGAAGATGTTGTTTATAGATTCTGCTATAAATGCTACGATGGATCGGATGGAAAAAACCATTATCACATAAATTATCATTATGTAACTTCAAAAGAAAATTTACCAACATATTTTATTTGTCATCATTGTACTCATAGAGTATATAATGTTATTCCAAAACGGACATGTCTGTTTTGCACTAATGTTGATATTTATAGAATAGGTTAAGTTAAAATGTAAAAATAAATAAAATTATACATATATATTTATTATAAATTTTATTTCACTATACAAAACATACAAACAAACATAAATTGCACAAATACATATTACAAAATATTTAAATCAAAATTATTTACATAATAATTGTTCAATTCATCAGACTCACATTCTCTGATTATTTCCTCACCTAATTTTATTAATTCTTGTAAATTCCTTTCCGACTTCGAAAGTATTTTTTTATGACCCCAAGCCAACGTTTTGGTTTGTCCCGGAATAACATATCTTTTATCATCATAGGAAGATAAAGCAACTTTATTTTTTAATTCAGTGTACATCGTATGTAAATAGGATCTGAATATATACATCTTTCGATAAACTGACCCGCCACTTTCTACAATTTTTTTTTAATCTAGAATATGTAGATCCTTATTAATGACGCTTTTAGA